>NC_056737.1:355460105-355662605 GCF_019279795.1 Protopterus annectens | reverse complement strand
GTAATCTGATGTTGTTTGGTTTAAGAAAAGAAATAACAAGATGTTTATTGGTATAGGTATAACTTAGTGTCCAAAGCAGGATATAGAAAAACTCAATAGAATAGGAAAAAGGTAAACTGAAGAAAGAGAGGTTTTCAATAGCAAAGCTGAGGCACCCCCCTTACCCAAGCTGGGCCTAATCCCTAAAATTCAGTATTAAGAAGAACCAGACCTCATCTCAATAATCAGAGGAATTTGATCTTTAAAACAATTATAAATAAGCAATGTAAACGTACCTTTTATTGAGCAAAATTATAGCTGTAGTAATGAAAACAATAAAATACAGGCCAAGATGGCAAGCAGTTAACAGCACAGAAATTTTGCACTGCTTTTCCTATACATTTTAGACAGGATTAATTTGTCATTTTTATCAAAAATCATTCAAATAAGCTAGAATATCATGTTGTAAACTTCTTGGAACATTTTGGTGGAAAATAATTTAAATTTCAACCATTTTTCTGTCAAAAAAAGGAAGATGAACCACTCTAAACTACTTTCACAAGAAAGGTCAGTGAAGAATGAGTTACAGTCTATTCTTTGTGGTATATATACGAAGTATTAACAATAAAATAACAGAGCTTCATGCCCTACTGCAAATACACAACTTTGATCTATTATGTCTCACAGAGACTTGGTTAAAACCCCATGTCCAGGACTGCGATATCACCCCTCCTGGGTATAATATTCTAAGAGTAGATCGCCCTAACAAGAAGGGAGGGGGTATAGCCTTACTATATAAAACAGGTCTCCAACTCAGTCCATTAAATTCTTGTCTTCCATCTGACACGAAAACTGAAATTCTTTTTACTAAGCTACAATTAAATACTTACAAGGCCATTTATATTCTGTGCTCTTATATTCCACCTGGCAACAACATCAACCTCCTTGAAAATATCCTTAGCTGGCTATCCACCTCATATCCACAAGAAACCATAGTACTTGGTGACTTTAACATTGACTGGAATACCTGTAATACCAATACCCATTCTACCCACATTAACCTGCAGGGCTTTACTCAAATTGTCACCTCACCCACTCGCATCCACAAGCCCACCAAAAAAGAATCCATCCTTGAATGGATTCTCATAAATACTTCCCCCTCATTCTACACAGTAGGCACCCTCCCGGAAGATATGAGTGATCACTTTCTAACTTACATACTTCGACATAAATCCAATTTACTTCTACCTACAAGCTTTAAAACCATACGCTCCAACAAGAACTTTAACCCTGAATGCTTCCAAAACGAACTTAGACACTGTAACTGGTCACCCCTAAAATACCTACAACTTGATGAAGCAGTAGCCTACTTTAATTCAAAATTCCTTGAAATTCTTAACCTCCATGCCCCTATCCATACCCTTAAACATAGGGCCAAAATTGCACCCTGGCTTACAAAAGAAACTAAGCACAAAATGTTGCTAAGAAACAAACTCTGGTCAAAATGGCGTGCTTCTAAAGCCCCATCTGATCACACTAAATTTAAACAGCTTAGAAACTCCACTAAATCTTCTGTACGACTTGATAAAAAAAACTTTTTCATTCATCTCCAGCAAAATAACCACCAAAACCCTAAGAAATTCTGGACAGGAATTAATGCTTTACTACACCCTGGCACATCTAAGACACCCACCCCTGCCAGTACTACCAAAAACACTCCTAAACAGATAGCTGACTCCTTCAACAACTTCTTTACTGAATCGATCCTGTCAATTGCTAACTCCCTTCCTCCCGTGGCTTCTCTTTCATCACTGTCCTCCTTTCCATCTCTTCCCACTTTCCAACTACAACCTGTCTCTACATCCCTCATCAGTTCCCTCCTTCTAAAACTCAAACCTTCTACCCTTTCATAAGGGTGGGACCTCATCTGAACTCTCAAACTTCCATCCAATTGTCCTACTTTCTCCCTTAGCTAAAATCATGGAAAAATGCATTCACCAACAACTGCTTGACCACCTCCTTCTAAATGGACTACTAGCTCCCTCCCAGCATGGATTTTGTCCCTCCCATAGCACTACTACTGCCCTTCTTTCCTTTACTGATCACATGAATAAAAACCGCAATAATAACATCCTCTCATCTGCTGTCTTTATAGATCTCTCAATAGCATTCGACATGGTTAATCATCAAATTCTCTTGAATCTTCTGAAATCACTTTCACTTGACACTCTGGGACTACAGTGGTTCAAGTCTTACTTAGATAATCGAAAAGAGGCTGTCCTCTGGGAAAACACTCTATCCTTCCCTCTTCCTGTCTCCCTTGGAGTCCCCCAAGGATCTATCTTAGGTCCCCTTTTATTCTCCATATTTATCAATGATCTTGCTTCTAGCATCCCCCAAGCCGTAACCATACAGTATGCAGATGACTCCACTTTAGTCTCCTCAGCCTCTAACCCAACTGAACTTCAATCCCTCACCCAAAATGTCTTTCATTTTGTAGAAGAGTGGTTTTTACAGTGATGTCTCCTCCTTAACCCTAAAAAGGCTAAACTACTGTTGTTCACTCCCACACAAAAATCTTCACCACTCCACTTCTCTATCGTATCTAAAAATGGCACAGTTATATCTTCTGACACATCAACCAAACTTTTAGGGGTTACCATCGATCATCGCCTAAACTATGACTCTCATATTAATACCACTATTAAATCTATTAATAAAAAGCTTGGCTCCCTCTATAAAATCAAGCCTTTCCTTACTCCTACAGCCAGAATTACCATTGCCCACTCCCATCTTATCTCTACTCTCCTGTATGCATCACCTTTATATACAAATCTATCTAAAACTAACCTGAACAATTTGGCTACCTCCTACAATAGTATAGCCAGATTTGCTACCAGCTCCCCTTTTAGATCTCACAATTGCCTAAATTTAAAACAGCTTGGCTGGCTGGAACTTGAAAATCAACTTTTATCACAGCAACTTATAGTCACCCAAAAAATCCTTTACTTCCCTGAAAAAACACCTATCCTTACTAAACTTATTAGTCCCTGTAATAATCTTTCTAACCTTCACTCTTCACACAAACTTTTAGTATCCACACATAAATCTAATAATAAAGCAGGTGACTCACTTTTCTCCTATACAGTGGGGAAAAGCTGGAACCTTCTTCCTAAGGACCTCACTATGATCTACTCTTCCTCACTCTTCAAAAAGAAACTCAAACTTCATCTTACTAACCCCTGCTCTGTCCATGCAGCAACCCTGACTTAAATCTCTCCTCCTTTATAACACTACATTCTCTCTTCCTATGCTTACCCTCCCTACTCTCTTCTCATTCCTTAGGCCACTTAGCATGTTACTTTGAACTACCTTCTCCTTGCTACTCATATTAGATTTTACTTCTCCTTCTTACCTTACTTTTACCAAACCTCTCTGTATTTCTCTCTCCTCTTTCCTTTTGTCTTTTTGTTCCACTACTACTCTCCTCCCTATTTCCTTGCACTCTCTTAAAAAATATATATATTTTTTGTATAGAATTAAAGGAATGAGGTTTTCCTTTTATTTTAGCTGTATTGTTAACATTTGTAAACTATTATGTATTTCTTCTTGTCCATATATGCCTAATACCTTTGATTTGTTTTAAATTGTCTGTTCTTTTGGAGCTTTTCTCCCCGGGCCTCTACTGAAAATGGACATATATCCAGCTAGACTAGCCCGGTTAACAAATGTTAAATAAATAAAAAATAAAATAAATATAAGACCTATTATTAAAATTAGATAAACTGGAAAAAAAAAGATTATTGCACAAAGCAGATTGAATTAATCAAGGAAGTACTAAAACAACAAAAAAATCCATATATCTGCTATGGAGCATGCTATCACTGAGACAGACAGCAGACTTACAGAGGAAGAACATAACACTGATTTTATTCTTCAACAAAACAACAAGTTCTTAGAAAAACGTGATGACCTGGAGAATATGGTGACCAGGAACAACATCCAGATTTATGGAGTCCCTGAGCTGCATGAAGGAGATAACATGGTAAACTTGGATCCCTAAAATATTTAATCTTCCTGAATCCCTGTCATTTGGCATAGAGAGGGCTCATAGATCTTTGACTGTAGTGAGACCAAGCAAAAAAAAATTCAAATCCAAGATCTATAATAGCCAATTTATTTTTGTCAAGACAAGGATCTAATTTTGAAAACAGCCTGGTCTTTTAAACCCATAAAACTTGATGATTCTTTCATTAGAGTCAACAATGACTATTTCTCTCTGGTGGTTTTGAAAAGAAATGATTGTATTCTTCTATTAAAATTACTGAAGAAAGCCAGACTAAAAAAATCGCCTAGTCTACCCTGCAAAACTAAGATTATTTTTGCCATAGGGGAAAAACATTTGATTCTTTAGAAGAAGCAGTTTCCTTCATCCAAAAAAATAATTTACTTAATTGTACTGATGCTGTGGACCTGAGTGTATCTTTAAAAAGACAGGCTACAAGGAATGATTGGACAGTTAAAGAGAACAAAAGCAAGTTCAGAGACAAATAAAACTACCTGTTAGTTATATAGGCTGTTTCTGAATCATCTTTTAAATGAAATCACCTAAAGGTAATACTTTTCAGTTTTCCTTACATTATTTTCAGTTTACAAGTATTAGTATCCCTCTTACTGTAATATTGCAATTTTTCCAGTAGAGGGAGTAAAGTATATAGTAATAAGTATATTTTAACTAAACTATTACGAATGTAAAGGGAAATACCATACTCAAACAGTTGTAATTATTTTTATTTTTATTCCTTTTCCTTTCTTTTTTATCTCATTCTTTCCTTTTCAACAATAATTTAATAACCGAGTAACTTTAATAGAATCAATCTGGTTAGGGGGCTGTTTTAACAGTTGGGAAATGTCTGTGTGCAGATAAAACTCTTTACTGTTTCTATTTTTAATATTTAACACAGTATTTACATATACTGCTACTGACAGTGGGGGATATAGTTAAAATGTGTGCATTGATGTGTTTTTAATCCCTTTTCTTTCTAGTTATGTTATTAAGGCTGTATAACTTTCCCCTGCATATTTGATGTAAAAAAATTGGTTAAAATGTGGCTTGTGGAATGCTTGATGAACCTTCTGTATTTAAAGACTTTCTTTTTAGTCTAGTTTCCCACTGAATTATTTCAAAAGAGTTTAGAGAATGTTTTCAGCTTGCCTCAAGCTTCTGTGTGTCTCTGCTTCACTCTGAATCCTTCTTTAACAGATTCTGAATCATAGAGGAAGTGCAATGTGACCTTTAACCCCTCAGAAGCAGGAAGCTTACAGAACACAGAAAAGGTTCATAGGTTCATAGGTTCATAGGTTGGTACTAGACTATCAGCCCTATGGCCTATACAAGCCTAGCCATAACAATTCCCTGGCTATTTCTTCCCACATTATTTACTTTCCTGGACCCCTGTCTAGCAGGGCGACTGACGTGATCCCTGGGGTGAATTTCCTTTCTCCCATCCAATCATCAAGGTTCCTCTTGAAGAGGTCCAAAGAGGCACTCTGCTTGACATGTATGGGCAATCTATTCCAGAGTCTGGGGAGTCTCTGGGTCGGGAACCTATCCCTCCAGCATGTTTTGTTTATTGTGATGACAAGGTTTAGATCCCTGGAGCGTGTAGCTCTGAGGGATTGGGATTTCTTTAAGTGTAGCATGTCCAACAGCTCTGGGTTTGACATGGCCTTGTATGTTAAGCAGAGATCGCCTCTGAGTAGACGATATGCGACAGAGTACAGCTGGAGTTTTTTAAGGCGGTCAGCGTAGGGCATCTGCTTTAGGCCTGTGATTCTTTTAGTGAGGTATTTCTGAGGCCTTTCCAGTTGTTGCAGATGTCTTGAGAGGTACATACCAAATGGGGCGTTGTATTCTATAATGGGTCTAATGAGGGATGAGTACAGTGGGACAATGACCTCTCTTTTTTTCTGGATGAAAAGCCCTTTGTGATGAGGTGTGCCACATAGAAGGATTTCCTGACTGTTGTGACGATGTGGTTATCGAAGGTGAGACCACTGTCCACCTGTGTCCCTAAGTCTCTTATCACACTTTCTGTGTTTAGTTTACTGCCACCTATATGGTAATTCATGGATACATGTTTTTTCCCAAAGGGGATAACAATACATTTCTTGGCATTGAGCTTGAGCCCATGGCTCTGGCACCAAGCATCTGTTTCTGTAAGGCCCTTTTGTAGAGTATCCACATCATTTGGGGATTCAATAATGGCTCCCAGTTTGCAGTCATCTGCAAACTTTGTTAGCCAGAGTCCCTTAGTGTTGACCTGTACTTCAGAGAAGTAGATGCCAAACAAGAGTGGCCCCAGGACTGAACCCTGAGGTACTCCACTTGTCACTTGTCTGGAGCTGGATTTGGAGTCGGCTACTTTTACAGTGTGGGTTCTATCAGTAAGCCATTTAGCAACCCATTGGGTGACATAGGGATTAATGCCCAACTTAGTAAGTTTATCTATGATTCCAGAGTGGGGGATGGTGTCAAAGGCCTTGGCAAGGTCTAGATAGGCTGTGTGGACCACCTTTCCCTTGTCCATGGCTCTGGAGACTGATTCAAAGAAGTCAATCAGGTTCAGGAGACAAGATCGGCCCTTCACAAACCCAAACTGGGTGGGGTCCAGTGTTTGAAGGTTGCCAATGTCTTTGTTTATAAGTTCCATGATAATACGCTCCATGGCCTTGCAGATAAGGCTTGTCAGACTGATGGGACGGTAGTTTCCAGGATCCAAGGTGGATCCCCCCTTGTGGATTGGGATAACTGTTGCACCACTCAGTGGGCACGAAACCTGAGGTGAGGCTATGATTAAACATGACACTTAGGTGAGGTGCCAGTTCATATTGTAGTTCATGTAGTACACAGCCCGGGATGTCATCTGGTCCCATGGATGCTGTATTCTTGGCTTTAGGGAGTGCGTTTTGTACCTGTGTGGCCGTTATTACTGGAATTTGGCAATCTTCCGGTATTGAGATGGGCCATTTAGGGGGTGAGAGGGGGGTGAAGTTGGCACTGAATCGATCTGCCAGGATATTGGCAATATCCTTTGGATCAGTATATTTAATGCCATTCTGTTTTAGCTCAGCGCAGATCTGAGCATTGCCATTTAGATTCTTGACATAGTTATAGAATGCTTTGTGGTTGTCTTTGGAATCTTTGGCAATTTTATTTTCGTAACTAGCTTTGGAGGATTTTATGAGGCATCTCAGTTTCTTACTGAGGCCAGTAAGGGAGTTTTTTGCATCCTGGGATTTTCCTCTTTTCTGCAAAAGTTTCTTCCTTTTGTTGTAAAGTTTGTTTATGGCAGGGGACCACCAGATTGGCTTCCTTTTTTTGGATGAGAGCATTTTGGTTCTATTTGGGATGGCATGATTCATGCATGAGTGGATGTGCTCGTACAGTGTCTTAGTGTAGGATTCAGAAGTTGAACTTTCAGTTCCCGTCTGCATGTGTGTTATGAAGTTTGTCACTTCTGACTTGATTAGCATGAAGTTGGTTTTGGAGAAGTTTTTTATGGTGGTTTCTTTACTGGGGGGTGGGGGTGGGATGTGGATGTTAAGGGTGATTAGCTTATGGTCAGACCTGACTAACGAGGGGGTGACCATAGGTATGGAGCATTGATTTCCCATGTTGGTAATGACCAGGTCTAGGATATTGGAGCCCCTGGTGGGACTATGGATTAGTTGATCCAGGGCATTGGAATTTATGAATTCCAAGAACCATTGCGCAAAGGTGTTGGGACATGAGTAGTTTTCCCAGTTAATGGCAGGGTAGTTAAAATCACCCAGTATTAGGGTGTTTGGTTCTATCTTAATATTTTCCAGTATGTTTAGAAAGGTGTAGTGAGAATCTTGGGGTATGGTGGGGGATCTGTAGCAAGCTACAATTTGGATTGCAGTCTTACCTAGTGTTAGTTGCACTTGGAGAATTTCAGACACATTGTGTTGGCCAACTAGCCTGGTGGTGTGAATATCCTTGGTGAATATTGACACTCCTCCACCTTTAGTGTTTCGGTCCTGGTTTGGTGGCCAAAAAGTGTGGTAAGAGTTGTAGCCTGGTATTGCAGGGGTGCTCTCTGGAGCCTTGAACCAGGTCTCAGTTACAGCACAGATATCAATGTTCTCCATTTTTAGGAGTGCCTCGAGAGAGTGCATTTTGAGGTTTAGACTTCTAGCATTGAGTAGCATTACCTTCAGATTTTGCATGCTTGTACCTGTTACGGTGGTGGTTTTGTCCTTTGAAGTTTGCCTAGGCACTATAGGGGTGGCAAGAGCCTTAGCCAGTAACCTGAATCCCAGGGGCGACAGGTGCAGACCATCTCTGGCAAAGCATCGTGGTCTGTCAATCATGTCATCCCAGGCAGACAGATACTGGATCCCCTTTGAATGACACCATAAGCTTAGCCAATTGTTGAAGTCAATCATTTTATCCTTATATTGTGGTATCATTCTGGGCGAAGGCAGGATGCTACTCAGGGCTAGGGTCATACATGCCTGGGCCACATGAACCGAGAGCTCTTCCATGTCTCTTTTCATGTAGTCCAGGGAGATACGTCTCAAGTCATTCACTCCAACATGGACAATGACAGAGTCATATTTGTACTTGTTGTGGAGTGACTTGAGTGCATGCGTTATGTGGCGGATCCTGGCACCCGACAGGCAGCTGACTGTAATTTTCTCCTTATTCAACCTGGTGAGAGGGACATCAGTGTGCCGGAATATAGAGTCACCTATGACTAAAGTGTTAGGTACATTGTCTTGCCTTAGGGGCTGTTGCTGGGTGGCACACTGGTGTTGTAAACTATGTGACACATTGGTTGTGATTGGTGTTTGTTTGCGTTTCAGCTTCAGAGGTCTTTGTTGCTTGGGCAGGTTACAGTTAAGGGCCTCTGCATATGTGGATTTAGTGTTGCTATATGTGGGTGTTGGTGGTGCGGGTTTAGAAGGGCTATGTGTTGCTTGAGATGTATTGTGGGTGTTAACCTTCTCCTCTTGACTCTTGACTCAGATATGTGTTTTATCTAAGGAATAGTGGAATAACATAAGTTAGAAAACACATACAGTTTCATTAAGATAACCTATATTTTTGTAAAAAATACAGACATTAACAGTCTGCTTTATAATTCAGCCTTGATAGATAATGAATATGTAAATAGTCAAAATCTATGCAGGTGCTTTCCACAAGCTTTTAGTCTATGTGAGAGATTAGATGAGAATTTATAATCAGTTATGAGGTTTTTGAAATGAATGTGGTAGAAATGTAAGTAATTTACATAGTCAATATTGGTGCTGGGTCATAACATTTTCATAAAATGTAATAAGTACAGGTAATCTTTTTGTTATACAATGTGGTACATATAGGACCCAAGTGTTATGCTGGTTAAATTGCAGGCAGATGTACCTTAAAATACATTATTTATTCATAACACAGAGTTTCTTAGCTCATATAAATCTTTCAAGTATCAAGAATGGTATGAAAATATCTTCAATATGGTAAGTAAAATATAAATAAATGTTATGTATAATTAATGCTAATTATTATAAATGAATAGTTATTAAAGTTCTTCTATTTGATAGGTCTTATTATATATTAACCTTGTATAGTTTTTTGGTTTGTTTTCTAGAAATTTTATATCTTCTTAAAAAGTGAAAATATATTTATTTAGAAATTTTCAGTTTATTTATATAGTCGTAGTAGCAACAATATTATTGTTTGTGTTATGGTGTAGTTAGTAAGTGGCTTGTATAAACTTTTCATCAAGCCTGGAATACTTTATCCCATGTTGAAGGTTAAAATGTTTTTAATTCTGAATTTTTCACATCATCCTTATTGTGTTTGTCCATAACAAGTTGTTCTTTTGTTAGTGTAATGCTGAATGCAGTAAATCATTTCACAGTAGTTTCTATACATATTGTTCCAAAAGATGCCAGCATATATACATGCATTTTGTTAAATATAAATGGGTTAAATAACTCTTTAAAAAGGGGTAGTTTAAATAAGTATTTAACTCTACATAAAGCATAGTTTTTCTACAGAAAACTTGTTTATAGACTAAAAACTTAAATAGATTGTTGTTAAAAGATCATTCAATATTAATTGGCTCAGTTCATAGGTTCATAGATTCATAGGTACGTACTAGGCTATTGATCCTAGGGCCTAGTCAAAAAAGTACCCTGGTTTTCGCCAGCCAAGGAAATTATTTTCATGTGCCCCTGTCAAGCAGAGCCACAGAAGTGATCCTCGGGGTGAATTTCCTATTTTCCATCCAATCATCAAGATTTTTCTTGAAGTGTGCTAATGAGGAGCTCTGTTTGACCTAGATAGGTAGTCTGTTCCAGAATATGGGAAGTTTCTGGACAGGAATCTATTCCTCCAGCATATTCTGTTTATTATGGTGACAAGGTTTAGGTCCCTAGAGAGTGTGTAGCTCAGAAGTATTGGGATTTCTTTAAGTGGAGCATGTCCAACAGCTCTGAGTTTGACATAGCTTTGTATGTTAGGCAGAGATCGCCTCTGAGTAGGCGATATGCGATGGAGTAAAGTTAGAGTTTTTTGAGACAGCTTCAAAAAGAAGAAATGTTCTTATTCTCTGGAAAAAAAAAACATCAGGTCTACCTAAAATAGTGGATTCCTATTCTGACAAGAAAGGTATGCTGGTACTGGTTGTAATAGAAATTTATAAAAAAAATACTATACCCTTATAAATACCTATTGTATTCCTGGGATTGGTTCTAAAACAACTAAGAAATGCTCAGATATTATAACACTATACTTTAAAGGGAAATGTTGATAGCTGTTGATTTTAACTGCATCCTATCAGAAAAAGACACTACAAATGTTAAACAAATCAGGCTATCTTCAGTAGCAAAACATTTAAATCATAATATTAAAACAATGTATATGAGAGACATATCATATTTAAAACTAAATGGTTCTTTAAAATATACTCACTATTCTTTTAGATTTGGGACTCAAACCAATATTGATAAAGTATTGGTATCCAATACATTATAGTCCAAATTAGAGGTGGTACTAATAGTTTCATGTTCCTAATCTTTCCACAGTGCTATTATATTTAAATTAACTTTAAGTCCAAACAATTTAATTTCTTGACAAAGACTGCTGGCATATATAACTAAAATAAAAGGTTTTAATGAATGTTTATTAAAAGAGATAAATCAATTTATGGAATTTAACAATAATGGTGAGGTCACTGATGTCATACTATGGGACACGCTAAAAGCTTACTTATATATTAAAGTAAAGAATTGGTATATTCATAAAAGAAAGGAATAGGAAAAAGAGTTAAATGCTCCCCAGGCCAAAAGTGATAGATTAAAATTAAATCTTAAACCCAATGATAAAGCTGTAAGCACACAGTTGAACAATTTAAATAAGAAATACCTAGTAATCTTACATAATAAGATTTCCATTAATCTAGAAACAAATTAAACTACAGTCATATACAATAAACCCCAGCATCTTTCATAGAATAGCTATTAGATTGAAAAACATGAATAAAATAAACCATATCAAGGAAATTATTTATAAAGAAGGGAATAAGACTATTAAAGCTATAGATCTGAAAGATGAATTCAACTGTTTTAACAAATATGAAGAAATTAATAAAACAAAGTCAAACCTGAGTAACAGCAACTTATTGGATAGTTTTTAAAAGACAACATACATTATCATCATGCCTGCTCAACTTGGTTGACTTCTTTGAGTCAGTCACTAGAGCCGTGGATGAAGGAAAGGTGGTTCATCCAGCCTACCTTGGTCTGCCCAAGGCCTTTGATACATTCCCCACTAAGCATTCATAGAAAAACTCACTAAGCTAAGCGTCAACCCGTATATCACTAGGTGGGCTGCAAACTGGCTCACAGATAGAACCCACGCAGTGAAAGTAGCTGACCCCAAGTCAGACTGTCGACCAGTCACAAGTGGAGTCCCACAGGGTTCAGTCCTGGGTCCTCTTCTGTTTGGTATCTACTTCTCTAAAGTCCAGGCCAACATGAAGGGACTCTGGTTGACAAATTATGCAGATGATTGCAAGTTAGGAGCTATTACTAACTCCCCAAGTGATGTTGATATCCTACAGAAAGGCCTCACTGAGACCAATGACTCTTGTCAGAACCATGGCAATAAGCTCAATGCCAAAAATGTGTCATCCTTCCCTTTGGTAAAAACCCAGTTCCCATGAATTACCACATGGATGGTAGTCCACTGAACACAGAAGGTGTTATAAGAGATCTGAGAACACAGGTTGACAGCAACCTGCCTTTTGACCACCACATTACCACTGTGGTCAGAAAGTCCTTCAATATGGCACATCTCATTACTAGGGGTTTTTCATCCAGGAAGAAAGTAGTCATTGCCCCCCTCTACTCTTCCCTCATAAGGCAATTCATTGAGTCCAATGGCCCATTTGACATGTACCTCACTAGACACCTGCAACAACTGTAGGGGCCACAAAAGTACCTCACAAAGAGGATCCTAGGCCTTAAACACTTGTCCTATATGGACAGACTAAAAAAACTCCAACTATTCTCTGTCTCATATCATCTATTTAGAGGCAATCTCTGCTTGACTTACAAAGCCATGTCTGACCCAGCTCTTTTTGAAATGCTACATCTAAAGAAATCCTAATCCCTCCACACTACATGGCCCAGAGAACTCTACCTCATTACCACAATCAACAGAACATGCTGGAGGGACAGGTACATAACCCAGAGACTGCCCATGCTAAGGAATAGACTTCCCATACATGTCAAGCAGAGCACCTCACTGGCCCTCTTCAAGAGAAATCTTGATGAGTGGATGGGAAATAGAAAATTCACCCCAGGGATCACTCCAGTGGCTTTACTCGACAGAGGCACTGGGAACTAAGGTCAGCTGGCACGATGCCAGGATAATCCTATGGGCTAGACTTGTAAAGGCTCCAGGGCCATTAGTCTAGTACACACCTATGAACCTATAATACACTATCAAAAGAACAGAAAAGTAAGATTGATAAGTCTTTTTCCTTTAAGGAATTAAAAGGCAAAATTAAAAACCTTAAAACTAGTTAAGCACCAGGTATGGATAGGATAATTCCTGAGTGGTTTACTATCATGTTGTTGAAAGGCACAACATTTTTGAGTCACTTCATCAACTCAAATGGTTGAATTTCTGAAAGCTGTTTTTACCATATGTTGAAAATGGTAAAAAATGACATTCCACATTCCAACCAGTTTGAATGTGGCTTTCAAGTCATTCAAGCCCATGGTGATTTTGCAAGAATCAGTCACTTCCTTGCTTTCAGTTTAAGGCATTCAATTCAGTTCACTATTTTTACCAGTCATTCAGGTGATTACACAAATTTGAAATCTGTGTAAGTGTTGTTCACAATTTTGATAGCAAACCTTCCTGATCTATATAAACTTTTACCTGATAATATCTTAATATTTAAAAAAAAAATATTAAATGATTTTTTTATTAAATGCTTTTAAAGAAGTTAAGAGTACATCTAATATTCTCCCATTGTGTATATATTCTCTTATTACACCCATTTTAAAATCAGTTAAGGACCCTGTTCTATATTCTCCTTATAGACCTATATCGCATTTAAATGTAGACTACAAGATTTTCATTTCTATATTAACAAAAAGATTAAATCAAATGCTCATTGGTTTAGTGAATGAAGATCAGCCTGGGTTTATAGTTAATAGGGATGTTCAAGATAATATAATAAGACTATTTTCTTTGACTTGATTTGGTAAACAACAACAAAAAAAGAGTTATCCATAATAAGCTTAGATATGGCTAAACCTTTTGAGTCTGTGAATTGGTCTTACTTGTTCAGAGTACTAAATGACTATAACGTTTCCACTGATTTCATAAAGCTAATTAAAAAGTTTTATGGCAACTCAATTTCTTTTGTCAAAATAGGCTCCTTTCTTTCCAGCCCCTTTGATAACATAAAATGTACCAAACAGGGATGCCCTTTATCCCATTTGCTATTTGCAATTATTATAGAGCTGTTTGCTAACTATATAAGATCTAACATAGACATTAAGCATTTTAAAATAAATGAAAAATGGTCTTCTAAAATTCAACTTTTTTGCTGATGACATTCTGTTCATTAGTTCATAGGTTCATAGGTTCATACTAGGCTATTTGCCCTAGGGCATTTATAAGCCTAGCCATTGTGTGTTTGGCTTTCGCCACCCATTTTAAATTAATTTTGCTATGCCCTTTTTCGAGGTTAGCATACTGTGCCTCTGTCTAACAGTGACACAGAAGTGATACCCGGGGTAAACCTATGATCTCCCATCTACTCATCAAGATTCCTCTTGAAGAGAGTCAATGAGGGACTCTCCCTAACCTGGACTGGGATTTTATTCCAGAGTGAAGGGAGCCTCTGGGTTATGAATCTGTCCCTCCAGCATGTCCTATTTATTTCAGTGCTGAGGTTCAAGTCTCTTGAGTGTGTAGCTCGATGGGATTTGGATTTTCTGAGGTGCAGCATGTCCATTAATTCCAGGTTGTACATGGCTTTATACATCAGGCACAGATTGCCTCTGAGCAGGCAGTATGCCACTGAGTAGAGCTGGAGTTTCTTTAACCGGGCAGCATATGGCATCTGTTTGAGCCCTTTGATCCTCTTGGTGAGGTACTTTTGGGGTTTTTCCAGTTGCTGCAGGTGTCTGGTAAGGTACATCCCAAAAGGGGCATTGTACTCAATTATGGGCCTGATGAGGGATGAGTAAAGAGGCACGATGACCTCCCCTGATCTAGATGTGAATCCCTTCATGATTAGGTGGGCTATATAAAATGTTTTTCTAACCACTTTGGCCACGTGGTTGTCAAATGAGAGATTGCTGTCAACTTGGGTCCCCAGGTCCCTAATTACTTCTTCTGTACTTAATGGATTACAACCTATGTGGTAATTTGTGGGCACTTTGTTTTTGCCAAAGGGGATGACTATACACTTTTTGGCATTTAGCTTGAGGCCATGGCTCTGGCACCAGTTGTCTGTTTCTATGAGGCCCTTTTGGAGGATGCTTGTGTCGGCTGGAGAGTCAATTATGGCGCCCAGTTTGCAGTCATCTGAGAACTTGGTCAGCCACAGTCCTTCCGTGTTGGCCTGTACCTCCGAGAAATATATACCGATCAAGAGAGGTCCCAGGACTGAACCTTGTGGGATGCCACTTGTAACTGGTTTGGAGTCTGACATGGCTCCAGCAATTCTAACCATGTGGGTTCTGTCCTTGAGCCAGTTTGCAACCCATCTAGTGACATAGGAGTTTATATTTAAGCTGGTGAGTTTATCTTTAATGCCCGAGTGGGGTATTGTATCGAAGGCTTTTGCGAGGTCCAGGTAGGCTGTGTGGACCACCTTCCCCTCATCAATGGCCTTGGTGACTGTTTCAAAGAAATTGACCAGGTTTAAGAGGTAGGATCTGCCCTTAACAAAGCCGAACTGGGTAGGATCCAGTGTCTGTAGGTCCCCAATATCTTTATTTATGAGGTCCATGATGATCCTTTCCATAGCTTTGCAGACCAAGCTAGTCAGGCTTGTGGGGCGATAGTTTCCGGGATCCGTTGAGGCACCACCTTTGTGGAGGGGGACCACTGTTGCTGTATGCCACTCTTTGGGTACATATCCTGTAGTAAGGCTGAGACTGAACAGTAGTTTTATGTTTGGGTTTAGCTCTTCTTGGAGTTCATGTAGGATGCAGCCTGGGACACCGTCTGGTCCCATTGATGCTGTGTTTTTTTGCTTTGGAGAGGGCGGCTCTTACCTGAGCATCTGAGATGTCAGGGGGGCAGCACTCTGCTGGGATAGATATTTTCCCTTTTGGTGGGAGGGGTTTGCGCTGAACCTGTCAGCTAGGATGTTGGCAATGTCTGTGGGTTTGGTGTATTTTTTGTAATTTTGGACTAATTCTGAGCATATCTGGGAATTCCCACCCAGGTTCCTAACATAACTACGAAAGCCTTGTGATTATCCTTAGTGTCCTGTGCAATTTTTCTCTTGAAGCTGGCCTTAGACAATTTTATGAGTGCCCGTAGTTTTTTGCTAATACTGATCAGAGATGCCTTCCCTTTTTGGGATTTTGCTCTATCATGTAGTAGATTCCTCCTTCTATTGTATAGTTTGTTTATGGCTGGGGTCCACCAGACAGGACGTCTGCCTTTGGAGGATTGGGTCTTGGTTTTATTTGGGATTGCATGATCCATGCATTCCTGAAGGTGTTCATAGAATGCGTTTATAAAGGATTCTGTGGTCTGGGCCATATTTTCCACAGGCCCCGGGGCTTTGAAGGATTCCACCTCGGTTTTGAGGAGTGTGAAATTTGCTTTAGAGAAGTTTTTCACTATGGTTTTCTGGGCAGGGGGTGGGGTCGGGATGTGAATATCCAGTGAGATTAGTTTATGGTCTGATCTTACCAGTGAGGGATACACTTCTGGTCTGGAGCATAGAGTCCCCATGTTGGTGATGATCAGGTCCAGTATGTTTTCCCCTCTTGTGGGAGTGGTAACAAGTTGTTCCATAGAATTTGAGTTTATAAATTCTAAGA
Source organism: Protopterus annectens (assembly GCF_019279795.1). NCBI lineage: Eukaryota > Metazoa > Chordata > Ceratodontiformes > Protopteridae > Protopterus > Protopterus annectens. The sequence goes on along the minus strand of NC_056737.1, from coordinate 355,646,012 downwards.
ACCTTTGGGCTAGGGTGTTGGAGCTAGAGTAATGCTCCCAGTCTATGTTTGGGTAGTTGAAGTCACCCAATATAATGGTGTTTGGAGAGACCTTCATATTTTCCAGTGTTCTCAGGAAGGCCGAGTGGGGTTCCTGGGTTTGGGAGGGTAATCTGTAGCAGGCTTAGTTGCACATGGATAGTCTCTGATGCTTCGTGCTGTGTCACCAACCTGGAGGTATGGGAATCTTTGACAAATATTGATACTCCCCCTCCTTTTGTAGTTCGGTCCAAGTTTTGGGGCCAAAAAGCATGGTATGAGGTATAACCTGGTAGTGCTGGGGTGCTCTCGGGAGCCTTGAACCAGGTTTCTGTTACTGCACAGATATCGATGTTCTCCATGCTACGGAGAGTTTTGTGTGCATGCATCTTGAGGTTTAGACTTCTGGCGCTGAGTAGCATTACTCTTAGTTTCTTATCCCTTGTGATACCTATGGAGGTGGGTTTGTCTTTTCAGCCTTGCCTAAAAAAGAGACTATGGGGGTAGCAAGAGCCTTTGCCAATATCCGAAAGCCCAGGGGTGACAGGTGCAAGCCATCCCTAGCAAAGCATCGTGGCTTGTCGAGCATGTCATCCCAGGCTGACAGGCATTTAATCCTCTTTAAATGACACCAATACTTAAGCCAATTGCTGAAATTGAACATCTTGTCTTCATATTGTGGCATCATTCTTGGTGAGGGTAAGATGCTACTCAAGGTCAAGGTCATACCGGCCTGGGCTACATGCTCAGAGAGCTCCTCTATGTCTCTTTTCATGTAGTCCAGGGAGTTACATCTCAAGTCATTCACACCAGCATGGACAATGACTGAGTCATATTTGTACTTGCCTTGGAGTGACCTGAGTGCTTGTGTTATGTGGCGGATCCTAGTGCCCAACAGGCAGCTCACCGTGACCTTCTCCTTGTTCAGCCTGGTGAGTGGGACGTCAGTGTGCCTGACGATAGAGTCACTTATTACAAGTGTATCAGGTGTGTTGTTTAGCCTTAAGGGCTGTGACTGTTCGGCACACTGGCTTTGTGCGCTATGTGTTGCACATGTTTTGTTTTGGGGTAGCGGTTGCTTTGGAGGCAGATTTTTATTTAGAGCCTTCAAGTATGTTTTTGTGTGTTTATGTGTTTGGTTTGCTGTCGTGGTAGGTCTATGTGTGACTGGAATTGTAGTGAGTGTGGTTTCCTTCTCCTCCTGACTGGTTATGCCAGTACTGAGTTGAGAGAGCTTAGCCTCCAGTTTGGCTATATGGTTGCATCTCTCACATGTGTTGGAATTTGTTGGGAGGAGGAGAGGGTTGTCTGTGTACATGAGGCAGTTGTAACATTGCCTCAAGATTCCCAGATTCACCAGCTGGACCAGAGAGGAGATTGACAACTGACCTTTGGACATGCTAGAAAAGTATTGGGAATTTCTTTATAATTGAAAAAAGGGTCAATGGGGAACAAGGTACTCAAGGGGAGTTTGTGAGGGTGTAGTGCTTTTATTTTTTTAGTGCTGACTTATATAATTGCTTTAGTGAGCAAGTGCCAGGTAACTTAAATGCAATGTGTTACAGGTAACTTAAATGCAAAAATGACAAACAGTAACTTTCTTTTAAGTGAAACAAGGAAATAAGTACAGTAAGCAATGCAGATATCACTAGGGATCCACAGACAAATATAAAATAGTGATAATACTGTACTATTGTTGGATCATATAGTTAGCTCTATGGACTATTTTGAAAATATTTCACGTCTGAAATTCAATCACAATAAAACAAAAACCTTGCTTATAAGCAAAGGGATAACCACTAAGTTAAACTCTTACAAAAAAATGTTGGCTAGGACAATTTGCAGTTAAAATACATAGGAATTACTATTGAGACTAATAATAAAAAATCAATTTTAGTTAACTACCAAAACTTAATTGATACAATATCCAAATTAACAGACAATTAGAATAAATTCTTTTTCACATTTGAGGATAGACTTAGTTGGTCAAAATGAAAATCTTACCAGAAATCTTATTCTTTAGTCAGTCATTAATTCTTCGTGCTTCTAAAAAAGTAAAGCAATAAATAAACTCTTTTTTACTAAAGTTCTTACTGTATCGCAAAAAGGCAAGAATCTCTTTAGACTGGCACATCAAAAGTTGTGAGGAGGGAGGCAGCAGTTTTCCCAATATGAATTATATTCTAAATTTGTAATTATGAACGTGATACTTGAGTGGCTTGACACCTCTTATGCTTCTTGCTGGAAATCAATACATGAAAATATACTAATAGATAATAACAAATCTGTAACAGAAACTTATACAAATTTGGAGATCAATACTTTTTTTGGGTTTTATAAAGACTATGGCCAGGATTCACTAATCCTCCGTGTAAGACTAAGTCTTACACAGACACTGCAGTGTAAGGGTATGATGTCAGCACATCATGCATATTCATGAGGGCATGCTGACTCAACTCTAAGGCTTACACGGACCGTGCTCGAGTGCAGGGGGCATGTCAGACTGCCGAGCAGTCCAAATATCTACACCCCTGCAAGTGCATAAACGGCAAATGTCAACAGAAGTGAGCGAGTCCGCTCAAATGTCCACAAACCTAACACTTCACTCCCCCACATTCTAAATCCCTGTACAAGTTAAAAATGTAAAGGTTTCCTTTTTATTTATTATTCCCGACATAGCTGCCCGTATTTGCACGTGTATGTGTGGGTTTGCCCATTGCTTAGCTACAGTTAGCAGTATAGACATCAAAGAGGATAATAAACTATTGATATGCAAATTAAGGGAAATAGCAATAGCATAGTGGTAGAGCCCTCGCACAAAGAGTATGTATTCCAGGTTCGAGTCCCGCCACTCTACTACCTATTTTCTGTAGGAAATGTGTGCATAAAAAGAATTCCTGACATCTACCTTTTAAATCCCAGTAAAATGCATTGAAATGGCCAATGCATTAGTGAACAATATTTTATATATAAATAAGAAAGTGGAATGGTCATGCATACTGATAAATGCATATTTAACGTATCTTAAGCAATGTGAAGCACTGCTAAGCAAAGTCCACTAGTATTAAGCACAGTGAAGTATAATTGCTCATAGCTTAGCAGTGCTTTAACTAGCACAATAGTTTTGTGCGGAGCTGCACATTGCGCCAACTAGCGCAAACAAGCCATGTTTGTGCGGAGCTGTGCACCGCACCAACTGGGGCAATGTTGGGCAACATCGGGCAGCGTAGAGCAACTGCTCATAGCTTAGCACTGCTTTAACTATCGCAATAGGATTGCATGGAGCTGTGCATCGTGCCAACTAGTGCAACATCGGGCAGCATAGAGCAATGTAGAGCAACATCGAGCAATGTTGGGCAAAGCTGAGCAAAGTCAGCTAAACACAGCCACACCTCATATCCAGTCAGCCAGAAGTAAAATAAAAAGCAATGACAGGCCTCGAACCTGGGATACTGTGCACCATAATCACAGTACTAGACCACTAAGCCATGACAGCTTTAAATATGTATGCATTTCCAACACATTCAAACATGACAATGGAAGTTTACCCATTGCTAAGCAGGTGTGTTCTTAGCTGAGAATTTTCAAAACCGGCCAATCACAAATAAGTGCGGGAAATTAGGCATATTTAAGCTCCATAGGTGGGAATAATTGCCATAACTGGTTGTATCTCCCATCTGCAGACAGTATGGCCAGTGCTGGAGAGGACTCTCATTTTCGAGCGTAACGGTGGAGCATTGAGGAGTCAAAATATATGGTTTGGCTCCTCGTCCATCATTATGATGCAAGACTCCTGCAGGGCCAGTTCCAGGGCACGGAGTACAAAGCGGAAGCCTGGAACCGGTTAGCACATGATCTCACCAGTGCCACGGGCGTCCCTCGGACTGGTGAGCAGGTAAGACACCACCATGCAGACCTGAAGAGATGCAAGGAGGACCAACTGAACCACTGGATACAGGAGGCTCGTGGAATGCCAAATTCCCCACTACTGAGTATGTAGCCATGGAATGAAGTATGTAAGAATTGCTATTGTAGTCTATATTATGGATAGGTATGTCTCAATATCCCTTCATTTACTTCACAGCTGCAGGTGTCTGTGCTGCGAATCAGCAAGCCTATGCAGATAGGCTGCTAAGGCTGCGCCACCAGGCATTTTAGTAAATATTCTGTATATGTGGTCATATAAAAGAAGTGAGAGAGCCTGAAAAAGAGTGTTGTAACCCATTATTAAAGGTATAAAAAGTGTGGAATAACTTCTCTGCATGTACTGTCATATAAAATAAGTGAGACAGCATGAAAAGGTGTTGTAACCCATTGATAAAGACATAAAAAGTGTGGAATAACTTCTTTGCATGCATTGTTATATAAAATAAGTGAGACGGCGTGAACAGGTGTTGTAATCCATTAATAAAGGTATAAAAAGTATTGAATAAAAGACCTCTGCATGCACTGATATATCAAATAATTGAGAGAGACACTAGAAAAGTGCGTAATGTTATTAATAAAGGTATAATTCCTGGAGTGTGTCTGTGTCACTTTCTTCAATATGTTGTTGTACCCTTGCATAATAGAAATAGTACTGTTGTATTAAGTGCAGTCAACCCACACGTGGGTAGGCCCATATAAAGTGGATGAAGGGAGTGCCAGTAGCTGTTAAGCATATATACAGTCCTCAACTGTCGGTTAATGGCCGGCATGTACAGGTTAATCTGGCACATGAGTAGCTTGTTAATGTGTTCCCCAGAAATGTCAGTATGCTGCTAGAAATGTAGGGGCCTGTTAACATATACCTGATAATGTCACCTGAACACATCCAGATATGTAGGTAATAAATATAAATGAAACATATAAATATGTAGCAGTAACATCTGCATCCAGGACAGTTTGTATGTCAGATACAGGTCAGGTATATCAAGAACTAGCAAAACCCATTACACAATTTAATGGATATTGCTTAGTGTAATAATACATGTAGGGGATATTTAACTGCAGTCAATAGGAATGTAGTGCAAACTATAAGTATAGATAAGTTGTTAATGGAGGTATCTTTTTACACCCTACTGTATGTGCATAAACAATGCAATTCCACACCTCAATGGGTATGTCGAATCTCATAACATTTGTTGGGACACATGTCCTATTGTTATATAAATATCTGCATTACTTCGATGCATGTGTCCTGTTCACATAGCACAATCTTGGTGGCCTGTTGCCACCAATCAATCCTGCATGCTGTTGCAATGTCCACTGTTGTTCTATATATGCATGCGTTATGCTTGCTGTTCAACTGTTGGAACTCTGCTGTGTTGGGTTGATGGGAATACTACTGTATGCTGTTACAACTAAACTGGAATGCTGTTGGCTATTACTAACCCATATTGTCATTAAATCCTCCTAAATATAGAACGTATGGGAAGGCCAGTCCCAGTGGACCCACCTGTCCCACCTCAGCTGGCGATGGCACCTGGTACCAGCAGTTCCGGTGCCCAGCCCAGGAACCCCTCCTCCATTGGCCCTGTGCCACCTTCAGGTGGAAGCACTGCAGGGGATGGGGCTCGTCCACCTCTATGCAAGTGTGGATGGAGGAGAGCCACCTATCACCCTCCAAACGGTCCGGGCTGTGGTGCGTAGGGAGATCCAGCGTTCAGTCACTGATCCTCTATGCCAGCTCGAGGCAAGAGTGGTGTGACTCACGGGTGAGCCTGCCCCTCCTACACAGCCCCCAGCACAGCCACCCCCCGGGTTGTGAAGGTGCAGTGGTAACTGCCCATGGGTGGGCATCTTAGTTCCACTGTTGCCATCTGTGGGCTCATGGACTTGCAATTTCCAAACACCCTTCCCCATCAATGGTGTTCACCCACCCCATGTGCCATACTCCACCCCTGTATACGTCTTGTTTGTCTTGCCTGTTTACCTCCCCAACCTACCTCCCAAAATATACCTACTTCCCCTACCCCACATTCCACTCTCACCAGAAAAAAAAATGGGCAATCTGCACCCAAAAAAAATTACGCCCCATACATAGCTGCCCAATTCGCACACATGTCCACTGGACACAAACAGAAATCTAATTGGCAGTACAACATACTTTGTTGTCCTCACCCCTCTCTCAGGTGTGGAAGGTTTCAAAATTCCATTCAAATTACTAGTATATGCACAGCTGTTGCTGTTAAAGAAATGGGCAGCTATGGACCTTCCCTACACCCGTCCTGCACATCCCGAGCTGTATTCTCTACTGTCTTTCCCTCTTTGTGCCCCTTTTTTCATCACTTTCCTATCTCCCCATTTTCTTTTCTTTCAAAGAAATGAATGTGGGGGTTAATGGGAGTAAGCACTTTTAAGCAGTAGTTAGCGGGTTTGCGCGAGTGTGCACTTAGCTAAGCTTGTGTGTGCTTAGCTAAGCATCGCACAAATCCACGCAAACCCGCTTACAACTGCTTAAAAGTGCCTAAGTCACTCTGTATGTCAGGGCCCTTGTTCTGCTCAGCAGCAAAATAAAACACATCTGTCAGTCTCGAACACCAGACCTTGTACACACTAGACTGTATATAGTACCACTGAGCCATGGTAAACATACAACAAATTGGTGCTGAAACCAATATATCATGCATCAGAATGAGTGAATGTAAAGGCCAAATAGGAATGCCATAACACAAATCCTGTTTTGTGGATCTTTACCAGCAGTTCTTGTGGAATTGCATTACATGACAGTGAAAAGAGAACCAGCCAATCTAGCAGGAAATAATGTTACAGCAGCACTTTACAACCCCCACACAGTATTATAGCAGGACAAACATTAGCATACTTGACTAGGGTAGAGGCCATACTCCCCAACTGTGACAAAATGTAAGAGTTAGACACCACTTGTACTTCAGGAAATGTGTATTAATCCCTATGCTCTGGTTCTCTCAAAGTCTCAACCTAATGTTACTAATATTGTAAAGGTGTACCTCACTTTGACCCACATTACCCTGAGTCTGTTCAAATATGTACCTGAGTGTTTGAGAGGCCTGGCAGAGGCAGAAAAACACAGGCATATCAGCTAGTCTGCTGTTACACACTGTGCAAATAGCTTTGGAAGGAGTTCCAGAAGCATACCAATATGTAGGAGTACAACACTGAAATACCAAGGGATGTAGCCATGTACTGGTAGCAACCAACTGTGACAATGCCATTGTTCCAGTGCTGAAAAGACCGGTGTGGTGCACAAAGAATAACAGGCTAACCTCGGGCTACCATCTGGATAGGTCAACAGTTGGGAGCTACGCAGACAGACTACTTGCCCTGGTAAACTAGGAGGTACATAGCAACCCTTTAAGTCCAGCAAGATAAAGTTCGCACATTAAGACATAATGCCATCTGTCCTACTGCACCCCTACCCAAATGTACAATAAACCTGTGTGTTCAGGGTCTACCAAGGATGTAGGTAGGCATACTCAGTACAGAAATGTATACAGTTTTCTTGAGCAGCCTGTGCTAATGTCAACAGTAAAAAGGCAAGAAACTGTTCAAAAGTGAGTGAATAAATATTCACAGTATAGCAGTTCACAAACAGTTCATGTGCCAAATGAATACATCTCAGTAGCTACTTTTGTATGGCAGTAAATTGTATAAGTAGAAAAGAAACTACATACTCCCATGTATCTTGTGTTAGCATATGTAGGGGAGAGTACAATTCTACACTGACAACTATGTAGTGGAAGTGGCAACATTCAGGTCTGAGTACAACAATTATATCACTAGCTACACCCCTAGCTTCAGATATAAGAACTATACCAACCTTCTGACTTACACTATGGTCTCCACAGCAAACAAGCATGGGCCCCACTCTGGAAATCTGTAAGGGCTACGCCTACTTGACATAGCAATTTATAGCATTGGGTTGCTATGACAGTGAGTACTGCAATCACCATACAGCAGGCTGCATGCAATTACCAAATGGTGGCCACCAATTGGTGCAGAGGCCATCACATGCACATGTGCAGATACCTATAAAAGCATGCTGTACCTGCTGGCCACACATGCAATCATCCCAATGCAGATGGTGAGAGAGAGAGAGAGAGAGAGAGAGACACACACACAGAGACAGAGAGAGTGAGAGAAAGACTCACACCCCCAACCACACCAGTGGAAAAAAAAAAATATATATATATATATATATACTAATAAAAATAAATAAATAAAACATAAAAAATATATAGTTCATTCAGCCAAAGAGACAGCTGAGTGAAAAATATGAACGCATACAAAGGAAAGGTATGTAACAGATATGTATTTACTGGCATGTAGTACATGCATTTGAAGACCACTCTACATACTTTGAAACATCAATATGTGGCAGCAGTACGTATCAATGCACAGATGCCCTGCATAACTACTGCCATGGACATATCAGTGTGTAGCTGTGTGCAATGGGACATAACTGTTATATATGTAGCTCAGCATTAAATGTCAAACATCTGAACCATGTTATCTGTGTTCTGTACAGTAGTGTGGACAATGTCTGTTTGGGGGAGCAGCGCATACAGCTATATAACCATGGATGTGACAGAGTAACAAATGCATGATATTCATATCAACATGTAGCTTAGCATTGGCAACAGCTGTACCAGGCTAGTATGGTAATTAAGCATTTGCAGCTATATATACACCCTCTAATATTACTGTGTGCTCACATGTGACACCTGTTCATGTTGCAGCAAGGCACAACAGGTTAGCTGTGAGGTACATGGACTTACAACAGTGTGGTCCTTGTGTGTGTATTGCACACACATACGAAGAGATCTGTCTGTGTCAGATGTATTAGCATCTGTACATGTGCATAGAGCAAGGGACATACTGCAACTCTTTGTGAAAGGTTGATACATAGATGTTGTTGAAGGTTGTTATGTGCATATTCCTATATAGGTTGTAGTGTGCAGCAAACCAGACAGCATACAGTGCTGGTATATGACATGTGGTGGTTGAACGCTGTGGGTATGATTCATCAGGTTTGCAGTGTTGCAGCCAGTGAGGCCTGCTAAAGCTACATGGGCTGAGAACACCTTCAATGCATTCCGCACAACACTGTGCAATATTATGACATAACTGTATACCTTACAACCTTCCCATACTCAATATTCCCACCATGAAAGGTGGACTGTATATGTGCCTATATGTATATCAATATTTATACCAATGGATGTTCATATGTATGTGTGTATATGTCCACACACACACACACACACACACACACACATATATATATATATATATAGAGAGAGAGAGAGAGAGAGAGAGAGAGACAGGGTCATATTTACTGCAGCAGATGTCTGGTGACAAAGCCATGGACTCAAGCTCAATGTTGACACTGCATTGCCATCCCTCCTTGCAAAAACTCAGTACCCATTAACTACCACATAGATGGTAGTCTACTTAACACTGAAGGTGTGTTAAGAGACCATAGGACACAGGTGGACAATAGTCTCCCCTTTGATTGTCACAGTGCCACATGTAACCTGTCTACGTGGCACATGTAATCACAAAAGGTGTGTCATCCAGGGAAGTATAGGTCAGTGTTCCCCCCTACTCAACACACAGAAAGCCCATTATAGAGTACAATGCCCCATGTGGTATGTACCTCACAAGACATCTACAGTAACTGGAAAGGACACAGACATACCTCACAAAGGGTAATACCAGCCTCAAACAGATGCCCTACGCAGACCGTCCCACAAAACTACAGCTAGACTGTGTTGCATACCGTCTACCCAGAGGTGACCTCTGCCTAACATGCAAAGCTATGTGAAACCTAGAGCTGTTGGACATGCTCCACGTAATCAGATCACAATCCCTACGAGCTACATGCTCTAGGGACATAAAGCTTGTCACATCAATAAACAGCACATGCTGGATGGATAGATCCCTATCTCAGAGACATCCCATACCCTGGCACAAACCATCTATCAATAGCAAACAAAGCTCCTAACTAGCAGTCGTCATATATAAACCTGATGATTGTGTGTGAGATAGTAAATACTCCCCGGGAATCACCTCTGTGGCTCTGCTTGACAGGGCCACATGAAATGAAATCACCCGTGTGTCAAAGGCCAGGGTAGCATATGGCTAGACTGCTATAGGTCCTAGGGCCAATAGCCTATAACCTACCTATGAACCGATACACACCCACATGTACCTGTCGCAATAATTGCTTTGTGAGGTTGACTGAGTGTGATGGTGAATGTGTTGGTGAATGTTTCCGAGTTCTGTATATGTGTGATAGCTAAGTAAGAAACTGTTTTTGTTATGGTATGTAGTGTCCTAGCTATGATCCAAGCAAATGATGTGTATGCTATTGCTAGGCACAAAAAGCAGTATGCCAGACCATCTGACATAGTATGTTGGTGTCGACTGGGGTGTCCCATTGTAGGCCACAGCAGTACATGTATGCTTATTGAGTGTGACTGCTGGTGTATCCAACCCCTGAATGAACTGTAGTACTACCTGAAGCTGTATGCCTAAACATCACAGTAAGGTGTATGTACACATGTCCTGGAACCACTGTTTTGTTTGTTCCCCATAGTCCTCCAGATGACATACCTCAGGCATAAGGTCTTGTAACTACTGACACACAGTACTGTATGATACACAGGTAAAGGTCATGTGTGTTGCCATACCTTTGTGTCTGTTATGTATGTCTGATGTGTGTGTGTGTATGGCTGTACCATGGCCTCAGTCATATGTGTGTTACAGGATATAGGTGTGTATCTAGCAACATGTATAGTGTAGTACAGCAGTATGCCACCCATATTGACGAATGAGCACATATGTTAGGCAGGGGTTTGCCATCAATGACTAGTGTGGTATGCTGGTAATACTGTGACTGGACCCTACAATCATTGCAATGGATTACATGTTACGTTATGCATTAGCATGATATATACCCCCTGTGGCTAGGTGGTGCATTGTGTGCATAAAGTGTGCCATATACAGTTGTATAGTCTTACATACTGGATAATCTTTGTTGCTGTGCAGAACATGGTTTGATATATGGAGTGCGCCAGGCACTGTCAGGCAGTTGTGGTTTGAGCACTGATATGTGGTATTGAAAGTGTGTATCCTTTGACAGCCAATAGGTTGCTATATATGGCAGTTAAATGATATCCATACTTTAGAATATTAAGTGTGCCAATTGACTTGCTCACACATATTGTTTATTTGTCTTCCAGGGTTATGGTCCACCATCGTAATCCCTCATACAGCACAGCAGAGGATGAAGTGATAACAGACACCATGGTTCAGCACTGCACCATGCTGTTCTCAAGAACCAGCCAGGACCAGCATGAGTGGACTGCACTGTGGCAAGATCTTGTCCATAGGGTAAATGACATAGGCATGCATAACTGGACATATGATCAGGTATGCCATCACTGCAGTGATTTAATTAGACATGTCCGGCAGCATGCGTCTGATATCCGTAGACAACAGCTTGCCACAGGTGGTGGGGTAGCCATCCATCCCTCCCTCACCAGAGTGGAGGAGCTGCTCCTGAGCCAGGTGGCTCCTGGCCAACAACAGCAGCAACAACAACTGACATGCATTATCATGGAGACCGGAGCCACCCAGCAAGTTGACATGGAGCGTGCAGGTAACATAGCATAGCTGTACTCTACTGTTACCTCTATTGGTAGATCATTCTAATGTGAGATGTGTAGTGTGTAGTTACAAGATGTGATGCCTAGTGTTGTGCAATAATAATAATTTGGAATATAATATGCAGGCCTGTGACTGTCAACAGTCGTACTACTATAAGATTGCAAACACACAGTAGCAATGCCACACTTGTTGCCACTGACAAACTGTCTCATACCCTTGTAGGTCCCTCTGGTGTGACAGCAAGGCAGCAGACCCATGCTGGTGAGTGTGTTCTACATTTATTATTGCTAAATAAATATGCATGTCATAGGTGAGGTGTAGGCCATGTACACGCCACACACCAGTGCATAATGCATGCTGTGCATGTTTGCTGTGAGACTATGCACATCTCAGTAATGTGAGTAGCTGACTCAAACACATGCAATACACAGAGTGTCCCACACAATTGTGGCAACACTGTAGTGGACGTTGGATAGGCACAGTCGATACACATGCGCACAACACACACAACTGTGTCATACGCAGTACATGTTAACATGCTACACATGGTGTATTCATACACACGCTGTAAGGTCACACTTCAGTATCCCAATTGTCATCCACACAGCAAACTTAACATACCTGAGGGGTAGAGTCCTCTCATGTGACTGTGCAACACTCTTCAACACATAACACATTCATGTTAGGTAATGCCCCCTACTGTGCACCTTACGAACCCATGTAACAACTGTCCGTGTAATGGTGAATGTAGCCATGGTACTGCAGTACAGGTACAGAATGCTATGTGCCAGTCTGGCACACATTAGTAGCCTTGAGTGACCACATGATGCTGCATGATGATGTCACATGGTACTACACCACATCCAGTTACAGTGGCCACAGTACTACACATATCATTAATTGCTATGCACCTCAATGTTGTGTGTGTGCAAACATATGCACCGATACACAATCTGCATAGTAATCACCATTTGTACATAGTGACACACATGTCTTGTAATACTATTGAGTGTATAGGTCACATGACACACCTTGTGTTTGTGTGAAGTTTAATGTTGCAGTTGTGTGGTAGCATGCCATGTCATGCTTGGCACTAGCATGTCCACAATATGTCCTATACTCACCATAACCACTGTACAATGTCTATGTTGAGCAATGGTATTCCATCAGATATGCATGCACCACTCATCCTGTGTGTATACATAGCATGCATGTGCTAAACCTGTGTCCAAAATTGTCTGCTAAAGACACAGATGCTCTAATCAGAAATGGATATCTATGTGACACACCAATACAAATCCAACCATGGTATGTATACCTGTGAGTGATGGTGCACAGGACATTGCAGAGACGTTAATACTTGCACAGCAATGTTGTGTCCGTGTACACATTGCGTTCCAGGGTGAGGCCAATCACTGAACAAAACACACATGCATCAAAGCCGTGTATACTTTTGTTAGCAAGGGCTGTCTACACTCACACTGCATACTGTTGAGCAACACACGTCCTGCATGCTGTCACGTTTGATATAAATGTTTGGCTTGTGATACTGTACCCCACCATCACACGCTACTGATTATGTTCTAGATTGCTGGTGGTGTGTGTGTCTGTGTGTGTGTCTGTGTGTGTCTGTAGTAGTGAGGAGTGTATATGTGTTCATGTGTGCAAGTGTGCATGTGTTCATGTGTGCATGCGTGCATGTGTTCATCTGTTCATGGGTGCATGTGTGCATGTGTGCATGTGTTCATGTGTTCATGTGTGCATGTGTTCATGTGTGCATGTGTGCATGTGTGCATGTGTGCATGTGTGCAGACATCATGTGCAGGTCGTAAAGTGTGTTTCCTGTCTCCCTCTCATAGGTGCTGATTTTGGGCTGGTTCACTGCAGCAGGGAAACTGATGTCACTGAGCATGATAGTGATGATGATGATAGGTGTGTTGAGGCACAGACATGTTTGCCAGGATCTGTCGTTGAGCCAACAATCGACAGTACACAAATGTCCACCCCATCCATGCACACAGTCATACTGCCAATACATCCATCACCAATGCCCTTAGCTGAGGGACAGCATACAGCCAGCATTGGCCAGGATAGTGTGGTATCTATGGCATATGCATACCAACACAGCAGCCATACCCAGATGTCTGGAAGGGTACCACATAGGCAGATGTCCAGGGGTTTTCGTCGGAGCACTTCTGGCCATCATGCCACTGGCAGACCTGCCACAGGTCTTACAACCTTGCGCATGATCCAGGCTGTCATGGAGGCATAGGCACGTATGGAACGGTACATCAGACAGGGACTAAGGGCACAGAGGGCACATAACACCGCGTTAAATGACAGTATCAGTGACCTAGCAGGTGCCACCCGTAACTACACTGAGGTCATGGATAGACGTTGGGGTGAGACATTAGATGTCCTCTGCACTGTCCTGTCCATGTGTCAGGACAGTGCGGGATGGGTGAGATGCCGATGTGGACGTATGTGAGCAACATCAGCAGCTGGCAGTCACCGCGGATGTCCCTCAAGTCACAGCCGCTCCCGTAGTGCCAGTACCAGCCCCAGCAATGTTGGGGCTGTGCTATCCATAGACCTCCTAGAACACCATGTGCACGTGGCTCTGGACAGTCCCAGCAGGGACCTGGGTCCAGTGTACATCCATCTACCTCTGGGGATAGTACCCAGTCAGGCTTAGTACGTGATAGTGTCAGTAGCACCCCTGCCAGGCACAGGTACTGTATTCATGGCCAGAGACGGTGATCTGTAAAGCCTGGCAGGTAGAGTCTGTGGCTGTCCTACAAATACCCGTATATGGCAGCCGCATGGTGGAACTGTGTGCATGCAGACACACACACACATAAACAACACACCTAGGGCTACCACATACATGCACACATTGCATCAACATTGGCTCATAGCAGTATTCTTGGCTCTCTCACACACACACGCACACACACACACACACACACACACACACACACACACACACACACATACATGTCAGTTGTATGGCTCACTGTAGGCCTCTGGCAAACCTACTACACACCCTGTGCATATGATGCATCCTGTGCCACCTCCTGTCATCTGTGACATCGATGCAGGAACAGGCTACCATGGTGCTGATGCAGAGAGTGACCTAATAGCAGTATAGCAATGTTAGCATGTTGTCAGCAGTAGAGTGTAATGATATGCTTGAAGGTGTGGCTGAGCAGGCATGATGCATGTAAGCTATGATTGTCATTGTAGTAATGTTCACACCAGTGTTAGTTCCAATAGTGTATAGTCCACCCACGTGCCACTTGGCTGATGTGTGTAGTATTGGCAGCATGTGTTAGAGAGTGGACAGTATGTGTGGGATGTGTGTGGCACAGATTTGCAGGTGTACATTTGTGAACATGGTGGAGGTACACTGTCTGCATGTATGTGCATAGTGGACACATGGGCAGGGTGACATGCCCTGTATTACACAGTAACACTCCATAGTCTCGATTGGTGGCCAGTATGCATTGTACTACACACATTCCGGAACCTGACTACACATGCGTGTATGGCATGGTTAGACACTATGCTGTGGGTGTTTCTGTTAATATCTGTCATTGATTTGCATTCTGGTAGTATGCACTACTTCAACAGCCTGACCATAACCAGTCGTTAGATGATGTCTTGACAACTGACACACAGATGTAGGACACACAGTAACATTTGGACACTTCAGGTACTATACTATGCCAGTAACCAGTGGTATTCACCTGCACACATTACTGAGACCCTTCCTGTTTGGCATATAGCTCTCTTAGATACAAGCAATCACAGTAGGGATATGTCTGTCCATGTGTAGTGATGCATACTGTGGCCTATAATGCATTCTCCAGATGACACACACATCCTCCACAAGGGTATCACACAGACAGATCCCTGTTGTCAAACCCATGCTGTATAGCCAACTAAAGCATAGTCATCCACCTTTATGGAACATAGTATCCCCACAGTATCACATAGGTAGTAGCTACCAACATGAAGAACAGGTACCGATGTGTACATGCAACCAAGTGGTACGTCATCTCTCCTTTGATAATCACATTTCCAAAGGTATGTTTAAATCCCTTGGTGGATCACATAAGCAATAAGGGGTCTGCATGCATATCCACAAAGGTTGCTGTACACCTATACTGAATAGCCATCAGTGATTATCCCTGCTGCGTTTGAACAGGTCTGACATCTACCTCGGACATAAACACTGACTCACACAATTCTATAGAAACTGTAATGAGTGTGTGTGACACAATTGACCTAGGCCAGGTATCACTGCAGTGGCTGGCCTTGTCAAAGCATACAGATGTGACATAAGGTCCGGACAGCAACAGCACACTCTTGAATAGATGACAGATGTGTTGTTGGAGAAAGCAGGGTTCCCATACATGAAATAATTGAGGTCACATGTACGTAAATGTAATTGTCACACAGCTACCTCACATGTGCAATGCACATACTGGTGTCATACAGTAGTAAAAGCCAAACCCACAACCTATTGACTAACAGTCTCACACACTTGTTAAGTGCAGGATTCAAATCCCTACCCAACTGCTTAATGTCAGTACAGGAGGACGCATTTACATGATGCACTATACACATTACTGTGAGTTCTCTTTATACAGGTTTATTTGTAGGGTGGTGACATCATCAGATCTGTCAAAGATTAGTATACCACTTTTAAGGTGTTTGACTACTCTCAAAAAAGTTTGCTCCTCTCCAAGGAGTTCAGGCACATCAAGTGCAGGATTCAAACCCCTACCTAACTGCTTTATGTCACTACAAGAGTACACATTTACACAACGCGCTATACACATTACTGTAAGTATTTTTTCCACAGGTATATTTGTAGGATGGTGACATCATCAGACCTGAAAAAGAATAGTATACCACCTTTAAGGTGTTTGACTACTCTCCAAAAAGGTTGCTCCTCTCCAAGGAGTTCAAACACAAACTGACACACACACAGTTGTTAAATGCAGGATTCCAACCCCTACTTAACTGCTTTATGTCATTACAGGAGTATGCATTTACATGACACACTATACACATTACTGTGAGTTCATTTTCCACAGGTATATTTGTAGGGTGGTGACATCATCAGAACTGACAAAGATTAGTATTCCACTTTTAATGTGTTTGACTACTCTCCAAAAAGGTTGCTCCTCTCCAAGGAGATCACACACACACCTGTCAAGTGTAGGATTCAAACCCCTACCTAACTGCTTTATGTTATTACAGAAGTACGCATTTACATGATGCACTACACACATTATTGTGAGTTATCGTTTCCACAGGTATATTTGTAGGATGGTGACATCATCAGACTAGACAAAGTGGGTTACAGTAGGTGACAATGGGTGGGCTACATAGAAGGAATGTCTGAACACTTTGGCCATGTGATCATCAATGGAGAGTTCACTATCTAACTGTGTTCCCAGGGCCTTCATGACTTTCTCCATATATACTGGTGTACCACCTATGTTGTTATTTGTTTGCACTTTGTTTTAGCAAAACGGGATGACTATGCATTCTTTGTCATTCTTGTTGGGGCATTGTTTTGACACCAGGTATCTGTGTCTGTAAGCCCCTTCTGGAGGATGTGTGTGTCAGCCATTGAGTCGATTATGGACCACAGTTAGCAGTCATCTGAAAACCTGTTCAGCCATACTCCTCCCATGCTTGCCTGTACCTCTGAGCAGTGTCCACTGAACAGGTGGGGTCCCAGGAGCAAGACCGGTGGGATGCCATTTGTGATGGTCTTCAAGTTGTACATGGCATCTGCAACTCTGAACATGTGTGTTTGACCTGTGAGACACTAGGCCACACATCTTGTGACATACCTGTTGATGTTCAGGCTGGTAAGCGTGTCCATGATGACAGAGTGGGGAATGGTGGGTAAAGTCATTAGTGAGGTCCAGGTGGGCTGTGTGGACTACTTTCACCTCCATCTATGTCCTTGGTGACTGTTTGAAGTAAGTCAACTATGTTTAGGAGGCAGGATCTGCCTTTAACAAGGTGAGCTTGTGTAGAGTCCAGTATCTGGAGGTCCCCATTGTCTCTGTTTATGGGTTCCATGACAATTTGATCAATAGCTTTGTAGACCAGGCTGAGTAGGCATATACGGCAATGGTTTCCAGGTTCTGTTGTGGCACCCCCTTTGTGGAGCTGGATTACTGTTAGTGTATGCCATTCTTTGTGTACATACCCTGTGGTATGATTGAGTCTGGGCAGTGAATGTAGGTGAGGGTGTAGTTCCTTTTGGGCCGAGTGTAAGACGCAGCCTGGGACACCATCCATTCCCATTGATGCTGTGTTCTTGGCTTTGGAGAGGGCTGTCCTTAGCTGCATGTCCATGATATCTGGGGCCCTGCATCCTTCTGTGATGGACATAGGCCCTTTTGGAGGTGATGGGGGAGGTTTACACTGAACTTGTCCCCCAGGATGTGGCCAATGAAAGTTGGTTCAGTGTATTCCTTGCCATTTGTCAGTAGCTGACAGCATATTTGGAAGATGATACCTACGTGTCTGGTAAAGCTACAGCAGGCATTGTGGTTGTTATTCTTACAGTCCTTGGCAATTTGTCTTTTGACAGTGTCCTTGGATTATTCCATGAGCGATCATTGCTACTTCCTAATAATGATCAGTGATACCTTTCCTTTAGTGAAGTTGTCTCTACTGGGTGTTAGTTTCCTCCTTCTATTGTCTAGCTTATTTATGGCCAATGACCACCAGATTGTTTTCTTATTTTTGGAGGAGTGCATTCTGGTTTTATTTATGATGTCTCGATCCATGCATCCCTGTAGATGCTCATAGGCTGCACTTGTAACTGATTTGGCAGATTGTATACCATTCTCCTATAGCAAGAGGTCTTTGGAACCTTCCACTTTTGAATTGGGATGTGTGCAGTTTGCTTTTGAAAATGTCTTCACGGTGGTTTAATTGGCTGGGTGGGGGTGCGTGATGTGGATGTCCAGTGTGATTACTTTATGATCTGATATTACCAGTGAGGGCTTTAGCTCTGTTGTGGAACACTGGTACCCCATGTTGGTGATGATCATGTATGGTGTCACCTCTAGTGGCCATGGTGACCAGCTGTTCCAGGGTGTTAGAGCTTTTAAACTCTAGGAAACATTGGGCAATGGACAATGTGCACAAGTGACTCTCCCACTCAATGTTTGGGTAGTTGTAATCACCTCATATAATGTTGTTTGACAGGACCTTGATATTTTTCACTGTTCTCAGGAATACTGTGTGAGGTTCCTTTGACAAGGTAGGTGATCTGTAGAAGGCTACAATCTGATGAGCAGCTTTGCACAATCTTAGTTGCACTTGCATGGTCTCCAAGGCTTCATGCTGTGCCACTAACCTGAAGGAGGGGGTATCCATAAGGTGAATGTGTACACCCCTTACTTTTGTATTTCACTCGTGGTTTTGGGTCCAAAGGTCAGGGGGATTGTGAGTGTTTTACGTGGAGTATGTCCAACAGCTCTGCATTTGACATAGCTTTGTATGTTAAGCAGTGAACACATCTGAGTAGGAGATATGCAAGGGAGTACTGATGGAGCATTTTGTGATAGTCTGTGTATGGCATGCATTTCAGGCCACTAATGCTCTTTGTGAGGTATTGCTGCAGGCTTTCCAGTTGTTGTAGTTGGCTTGTGAGGTACGTAGCAAAAGTGGCGTTGTACTCTTGTATAGTTCTAGTGAGTGATGGGTAGTGGGGAACAATGTCCTCTTCTATTCTGCATGAGACACATTTTGTGATGGGGTGTGCCACATAGCAGGGTTTCCTGACTACTGTGGGGATGTGATTATCACCATTGTGTCCAGTGTCCACCTGTGACCCAAGGTCTCTTGTCACACTTTCATTGTTAAGTATACTACCGCCTATGTTGTCATTCTTTGCTACAGAGCCTTTAACAAAGGGGATGACAATGCACCTTTTGGCATTGAGCTAGAGCCCATGGCTTTGACAACAGCCATCTGTCTCAGTGAGGCCCTTTTGTAGGATGTCCACATCTTTAGTGCTTACAATTATGGCTCCTAGTTTGCAGTCCTCTGGAAACTTCAGTAGCCACAGACCTTCCATGTTGAAGTTTACTTCAGGGAGGTAGATACTAAACAGGACAAGACACAGAACTGGACCTTGTGGTACTGCACTCATCACTGGTCCAAAGTCATACTTGGAGTCTGCTACTTTCACAGTGTGTTCTGTTGGTAGGCCTGTTGGCAGCACATCTTGTGACATAGCAATTTATACCTAGTTTAGTGGGTTTATCTATATTTCCAGAGTGTGTGGTGGTGTTGTACATTGTGGCAGGATCAACATAGGCTGTGTGAATCACCTAACTCTTGTCGACAGTTCTGTTGACTGCTTCAATGTCATCTATCAGGTTTACGTGACATGATCTGCATTTTACAATCCCTACATGGTTTTGGTCCAGGGTTTGAGGATTACAAATGTAATTTTTATGTGTTGTATGATGATAAATTCCATGGCCTTAAAGAGCGTGCTCGTCAGGCTACTGGGGAGATTGTTCCTGGGGTCCATGGTGTCTCTACCCTTGTGTAGTGGGATGACCGTCACTGGGCACCATTCAACAGGCACAAAGCATGAGGTGAGACTATGACTGCACATGGTATATCAGTGTGATGCCTGTTCATTCTGTGGTTTGTGCGGAACACAGCCTGTGAAATTATCTGGTCCCATGGCTGCTGTGATACTGGCTTTGGAGAGTGTTTTTTACCTGTGCAGCTGTGATGACAGCAACTTTGCAGTCTTCCATTATAGAGATGTGCTCTTTCATGGGTAAGAGGGGTGTACAGTTAACACTGATCCTATCTGCAAGGATGTTGCCAATATCAGTTGGGTCGGTATATTTAGTGCCATTGAGCTGTAACTCAAAACAGATCTGAGTGTAGCCATGACATGGACCTGTCTGTTGGGCAGAGATCTCCTGAGTAGACAATATGCAACAGGGTACAGATTGGGCTACACTCATTCTTGTTGCATGAGGCTACTGTTTGAGGCCAGTAATCCTCTTGTTAGTGTACTTCAGTGGTCTTTCTGGCTGCTGAACATGCCTAGTCAGATTCATCACAAGTGTGTTGTGGTACTCTCTGATGGGTCTGATGACTGATGAGCACTGGGAATCTCCTTTGACCTACATGCACAGACCTTGGCGGTTTGTGTGAACACATAGCATGATTTTCTGACAACTTTGTGAACGTGTTTCTGGTAGTAGAGATGTCTATCCACATTTGTCCATAGATCCCTTATTATCACCTCCGTATTTGGCATAATTGTGTGAGAATGTCCAGTATGACCTTTCAGTATGTTGTTGTCTGACATTTGCTTCATTTTTTAAGTGTGTGAGCATGCCCAGTATGACATTTTTGTGTGATGCTGAATGAAATCCACTACATTTGTTGGAATGTGTGAGCACGCCCAGTATAGACATTTATACTATATGTGTATGGAAAATCAAGTTGTATTTTTACAGCAGGCCTCACCTTTGTGTTATAGATCAACAGGGATCACGCTGTGCCTGCATGGCTTCCATGAGACACTTTGCAGAGACTTATCAACATTTCTACATACGGGGGGGGAGCTATTCTTTGTACATTTCTACCTAGCGGCACACTTGATTGTTGCTGCGTGTGTACATATGATGAGGGGTTCACCTGACACTTATACACATTTGCTATGCCTGCACTGCTATGTACGGTACAACATTTCAGTCTGTACTGTTGTCTATCGCACTGGCTTGAGGCATACTACTGTACTACACTTCTTAGCGTCTAATGCCACATATATTAGATTGCAACTTCATAGCCTACATAGCCCACATCACATCACCTGGCCTGATGTTCTCTGTCTGCATAGGCCTGTGGTGGAGGTTACCCATATGCATCTTTAGGGGCATGTTACAGCATTTCTTTATGTTTGCATTACTGTACAATTGTCGTGCTGTGTCTGTGCTACTGAAATGCTACCATGGTTTAGTGGTTCAGTACTGTGACTATCGTGGGTTTGAGCCCTGTCACTGCTTTTTATTTTCATGCTAGGCAGACCAGACTGATTAAGGGACAGTAAAGCTAATATGAGCATGTTTACCTGTCTTTGCTCAACTTTGCATGACATTGCACGACCTTGCCCAACATTGCTCAACGTTGCCCAACATTGCGCTAGTTGGCACGAGCAATTTTGTTTACATATTTTAAATATTGGTAAATGCTGCTTAGCACTGCTTTATATTGCTTAAAACATGGCAATCATGCCTCCGGTGGTGCTGCAGGGCTGCCTATGTTGGATGCACATACTACACTCCCTATACATGTTTGAAAACAGGTAGTGTCGAGTTAGGCATCCCTTTTATTTTATGTGCGAGTCAGAGAGAGGTATCATTTCCAGGGTTCCTACTGAGCCACTGTATGTGCTATGCGTTGCCCCTTTGCCAAGGCCAAGGCATACTGGGCACACCTCCTTCTGCTTACTGGGGCAGGCTCAGGTTGTTCCTCCTCTGAGTCACGCTGTGCCTGTGCAGGCCTTGGCAATGGTGGGGGGCTGTTTGGCCCTGCCCCATGCTGTTCCTGCTGCAGCTGTTTTCGCAGGATCATATTGTGTAGCATGGCACATACCATGATAATTTGGGTACATGTAGTTGGTGAGTACTGCAGGGCTCCTCCAAATGTGTCCAGGCACCGGAACCATGACTTGAGCATCCCAAGCACACGCTCAGTTATATTTCATGTTTGTGCATGTGCCTCATTATGGAGTTCTTGTTCAGGTGTGTGTGCATTTCTGATGGGTGTCATCAGCCACGGCTCCAGTGCATATCCAGCATCCCCCACTAGGTGACCGTCATGGATGTCCCCATTGGCAAATGTCTGGTACAGCTGTGTCAGATGACAGATATGGGAGTCATGGTAGTTTCCAGGGCAGCCAGCACACACATTCAGTATTATGCCCTGGGCATCGCACACAACCTAGCAGTTGATGGAGTGGAAGCCCTTGTGATTGATGTAGGCCCTAACCCACTCACCGGCTGGTGCTTTGATGTGTATGTGCATGCAGTCAATTGCACCCACTTCCTCAGGGTATTCTGCTATTTGCTGGATGAGACGCATATTGCTGGCCAATACCTCACGGGAAATGGGGAAATATACATGATTACCGACATGTGCTGACATGGCATTCAGGAACTGGTGCAGTACCCTGGATGCTAATGCCTGTGAAATCCCCATCATATCACCAGTTGGTCTCTGGAAGGTACCTGTTGCTAGTATTCTTAGGCCAACACATACCTTAGTTTCCACTGGGATGGGTTCCCGTCTGTTGGTTCTGTGTGTGAGACATGGCCTGCACAGCTCAACAATTTGCTGCAGGAGCTCTCTGTCCACTCTATAGCGCTCCACTATTTCCAGCTCATGTAGTCCCTGGTAGGTTACCCTGGGTCTGTACACTCTTCTCCGTCTTCTCACTGTGGGTTGCTCAGCAACATTCGCAATGGCACCACCCTCAGCATCTTGCACACGTTGCCTTATAATAGCAATGGCAGCCCCTAACATTTTTTTGTCTCAGTTAAGCTTTTTAAGTTTTCACTTCTCTTTGTATACTGCAGTGTTTGTAAATCTTCCATAAACTTATCAGCACCATTTCAAAGAACATTATTTAAGGCATAATAATTGCTTCTATTGCTAAGAGTCTCCCCACCCCCCCAAAAAGAAAAGAAAGAAAAAATAAAAAAAATAGGGACTTGCACAACAAGAAAAAGCCTGAAACATTGGTTTCTCAATGTGACTCACCTCTCTGCAAGACAAAATCATCAACAGTCACACAGTTCAATACCTACAACCATCTGAACCATCACAGAAAGAGAAGATGGTTGGACCTTTTTTAAATATAGTGTTTGGTTTCAACTGACTGCAGATAGAGCTAATATGTTACTCTATTGTATTAAAGAAATTGCAGAAATATAGTAGTAACCATTTAATGTAGGTTTGAAGTCAAACAGATATTAAAAAGAGATTTGGCTTCTTTTGGTTTCATGTTTTAAGCCATTAAAGGTGAATGAAAGTTTAGGAGTGAACATCATTCAAAATTAGATATTGCTTTCAGTACAGTATATATACAGAAAAGAGCTATTTTGTGTCAGTCATTTTTATCGAGAATGGCTAAATCTTGGGAAATGAACATTCTGATGCCATTCCAGATAAGCTTTATCTTGGATTTAGCCAATCTTTCAAGTAGAGGAATATCTTAGAAATTGTGAAGCTTGGCCCAAACTTGCCTGGGAGTTCCAGAGTATTATAATCTCCTTGTTGTTTGATGTGCCTTTTCAATGACAATATCTTCAGTCTGTTTCTGATTTTCAAGTAAAAATGTAAAAATGTCTTAGGCAGATTTAGTGGGATCCACGTATTCTAATTTTCTAGGACCCCATATTTTATGAGATTGCTGTGCCTACTATGAACTTCAAGATCTAGTAATTTACCATTTATTTGAAATAAATCTTTTAAAATTACTTCTGTATTTTTATATCCACATTTGAAATGTGATTTTTTCCAATATTTCAAGCATTTTGTAACAGTTATAGTGCAGTTTCTAAGTCTTCAAAGACAACATTTTATTCCAGATTTGCCTTAGCCATGCAATTGCCTACTATTCTTTATTATTTGCCTCGTGTTGTTTATTTTTCTGAAGTTATAATGGAAGAGAATTTTGTTTTACAATTTGGGCTTCCATACTCTCATGATTTTTGGGCATTGTGGAAAAAAGAAGTTGTCAGCCAAAGGGTAAACATTTTACATTTACAATACTATTACTTAAATGATTCCTTCTACATACCTCAAGAAGCCCCACAACTAGAACAGAAGCTCCCCACACCTGAAACAATCCACATAAAGAAATTCTGGCTGGATCTTCTGTAAGCACTTGAATTAATAAAAGCTGATCTAGGACACATATCAAAATTATTTTCAAGTATGTTTTGAAGAAATGAACAAGGCTATATTTGGACAGTATTACTAATGTAAGGAGCTGTAGAAGAATTACTGTTCACACTTGGGTGGACATGTTCATTTGACTCTCCTTTCTGAGCCTATTGCTACATTTCATTAAATGGTGCAGTACATAGTTACCAGTATTTTAGGAAGAGTATTAGAGTTGTCAGAAACAGTAGAAGACAAAACCTGAGATGAGGCTTGGATCACTCTTGGAAAGATAATTGCCAGATCCAATAGCTGATTTATCTCCAAATGGTATTTAGTGCATTCCGAACATTAAAGCTGCAGATTGTCAACAATATTTATGAGGGTTTATCAAACTGTGACTGATTTTTGATGTTATAAAGTAGTATGCAGTGGTATTTACCACACCTGCTCAACATCCAAGATGACATCCTTTGACTATATTTTAGCACACACCTCACTGACAATATCTTTAAAGCATTAAACAATGTGTTATATGAGCTATTAATGTACATTGCTAGGGGCACACATCAGCATTTTTCACTATGGGGAGCTTTATGTCTGTCAACCAACTACGATACTCTGCCTTGTTGTTATAAATACTGCATCTTTTCTGTCCTCTTTCTCAAAAAAGTTTATCAGTATTTTAGCAGACATATTGAAAGTGATATCAACTTGGGACATGCCTTTTAACTATAGAGAATGTTTATCCAACACTACCACAATGCTGCATAAGTTCATACAGTACAGTAGCCTCAAAGTGCAGAAAGATGGGCATCAGTTAGTCTTTGGATGTACATGCTTCATCTCTGAGTCAGCAGATGAGTTTTCCTACATCCACTTTGACAAAGGTGGTGTACTGTAATGCATGTGCTTTTCAAGAGCTCCTTAGTATCCAGTCTTGTAAAAAATATGTTACCTTTCTCCTGATTCTCTAAATGTTGTTTGTGTAGGCAGCAGCAATATTGGATAATATTAACTTAACTTTTGATACTCTAGGTTTACTTCTTAATGAGTAAGTTTGAAATGATCCCAAGGCCCACCTAGGTAAAGCTGCCATCAAGTGCATTCCTGGTAATTTGGGGGAGCTGCAACTCCTTTCTGAGTCATCTCCTGTATTTATTTTCACTTTATAAGACCACTGGTTGCTCAGTGTTTATTGCTATGCAGACAGTTGCAGGCTATTTTACTAACTGGCTGTGCAGCCATTGGTTAATTGCCTGTGGACTATGGGATATCATTTGTTTGATATTTTACAATTGAAAAAAATAAGCAAGCACAGAAATCTATCTAATTCCAGCCTCACCAACACGAGGGTAAAGGAAAAAAAAAAAAAAAACAGAAAAACTAGTAGTCTTAAAACTTTGTTGATAAGCTCAGTCACAATAATTTCCACAAATCTTGAGATCCAGGTGGTCTTCCAAAGCAACATGCCTTTATTCATCACAGACAAGTGATCCTCAGTAACAAAAAAAAAAATCAGAAATATTTTCTGATGTTAAAAATATCATCTTTTATACAGTGGCGACACGCGTGAATGGGTGTTCCTTCGTTGAAGGTTGTGTGTTAGGCCCGGCAAGCCAACACGTAAAACTCTACTGCCAATCATTAGCGGACCGGAGTTCCGCTGTGGCAACCCCTAACCAGGAAAAGCTGAAAGACACAAACAAAGAAGTAGGTGTGGAAAATATATGTATTGTTTAATGTTAAACCAGCCTGTTACAGGCAAACAGTATAAACAGGGCCATAAAAGTGCATTTAAGAACAGCAAGTACCCACCCACACACTACTACTGATTAGATCAAACTAAATCCTAGTTAAGTAAAACGATACCTATTTATTTGCAACCCACGTTTCAAAATCAGGTATTAAGAAAAGCATTGAATACAAAAGTCCATGCAGGTACAGCCAAGTGCAAAGGCAAAATGATAAATCCAAACAACAGCAGCCAACACTTCAAATCAGCAAAACCATTTATTTAATATTTAATAATATTTCATTAAGGAACAGACCAGTTTTGGCAACTTCATGCCTTCATCAGTGCTAAAGTTCCTAACAACAATGCCACATTTAAATATACAAGTAATAAAAGACCATTAAAGAATCACCACCCATTTAAAGAGACAGCATCACTTCATTGAGCCCCAGTGAAAATAAAGCCCCCAATCTCACTATCCAGGAATATTCCTTATTATTCTGGATAGCATGCCAGCCTAACTTATTACATGAAGCTAGATTAATCCTGTCAATAATAGTGAAATTAAACATAGCAGAAGGATGTTCGTGGACATGTTTATATAATGCATTAGACAGGCGGTTGTTTCTAATGTCACTCATATGTTCAATTCCTGCTTGGCAAAAAACTTTGCAATTCATGGTGTTTTGATGAGTTGTAGCAGTACTGTTGGACTAAGCAATGTAAATAGTTAACAAATACATAAAAACATAAATAAGAAATAAGAGATATAAAACCTACCCTCCAATTTTGTCAGTTGTGCTGCAGATCTTTTCATGTGATTACCTGTTTGGAATAACACAGAAAGTATCCAAGAGTCACTAAGATTCAAGATAATCTGTTCATGTTCGACAGACACTTTCATCTAAGGATTTTAGTAGTATGAAATGACATTAAAATGAGATGATGGAACTGCTTTTCTGCATTTGTCACATATACCAGTTTGCCATTCATATTTTCCTTTGCAGTCA
Source organism: Protopterus annectens (assembly GCF_019279795.1). Classification (NCBI taxonomy): domain Eukaryota; kingdom Metazoa; phylum Chordata; order Ceratodontiformes; family Protopteridae; genus Protopterus; species Protopterus annectens. The sequence continues at coordinate 355,618,649 of NC_056737.1, read as the reverse complement.
TTTTAGTAATTGCTGTTTGTTGTAGACTGACTCATAACAAAATAAAACTTCCCAAGAAGCTGAGACCTGTGACACTGTATGTTGCTTGTCATTCCTCATTTCACACAGAAACTCACCCAGTTAGAGTGGTCTCTAAAAAGAAACTTGCACGGCTAAAAATATGTAATAGCATGTTCATATGATCAGGTTGCATGAAGCTGAAATAGTATAAAAGCATTATTTCTTCCTTTTACTTTCTGACCAATATTAACATGATCAATAGATAATGAACTGAGTGATACTTGCAATGGCCTACATTTATTTAGCAATGACCTACATTTATTTACAAGTTAAAAATGTAATTTGTATATGCCACACTATTAGTCTGCAAAAGGCTACGTAAAACTTACCTATTTTTTTAAGTACAGCAACATATGATTTGCTCCCATAAGCTTACACAAAGGAAAGCTGCATTATTTATTTGACCAAGCATTCTGGGAAATATATTTTGCAATGACATTTTAATGTATGATTATGTATGCACTATTTGTACAGAACTGTTACCCATAAAATGGTAACCCATTCTGGAGCATTTCTCCCCAGGCCTCCACTGAAAACAGGATCTGTGGAACCTAGTTGGACTTTCCCGGTCAACAAATGTTAAATAAATAAATAAATAAATAAATAAAAAGGCAACCTCCCACAATCCAGGTTTTTGAGGTATTTTCATAACAGGAACTTAGTGTGGATGCGTGTCACATACACACACACACACACACACACACACACACACACACACACACACACACACACACACACATGATTATTATTATTATTAGAGACAATTATTAAGGCGTTTGCTTTTATGTATGTTTTTACATACCAGTGTTGCAGGAACAATATTAGGGGTCTGCCTTGAAACTTTAAATACTTTTACAGGCTACTATTTCTTGGAGAAAGGCTTCTTTACTGAAGGCATAACCATTTATCATAACAGGAAATAACTCAATGAATAGTTTGTATGAGGTATAAAAATCTGAACTTGTAATTTCCAGCAAAAGCAAATTAATGCTAACAACTTCAAAAGCCGTGTCTTTTACAGACTAATTACAGAGATCACTAAGAGAGTAAGATATGTACTAGTGACTCATTCAAAACAAATTTATTAGCACGACACTGAAATGTCTTATTTCCTGTGCCTGCAGTCATGTATGCAAACTGTGAAGCAATACTACAGAAATTTGCATTAACATAAAATAATGCCTAGTTTTACTGTTTTACTACATTGCAGCAGTTCTTTCTTTGCAGTGCAGTTATTGATTTTTGTAGTTTTACTCTTAACCTGGAATAAATCGGTAAGTTACCCTAATCCTTCTAAGGAAGGTCTGAATCTGCCTATATTATAATAGCTGATTAAAAAAAAAAACTCACTCAACTGAAAATCAGTCATTCTGGCTAAATATGAAAACCCTTACGGAGTTTGTCAGATTGCTGCAATAAGTGGTAGGCCAAAATAATTTTCTGACTATGAAATAACTAAACAATTAAGTTTCTATATCTAATACACATAAAATATTACTTATTTATTATCCAAGAGGTATACTTTGCCTTTCTCCAACTGTTTTTCTTTTCTAATAAGACAGATTCAACGATGATAGAAACTACTCAGAAATGATAAACACCTAGTACTAAAATGTGACTAAGGGAGGAGGGAATTCTTCAGCTGGTTCACTAAAGGATAGTTTTAGTTTCTAAAGCAAAAACACATGATTGTACTCAGAACAGACAATTATCAAAGGATTACTTTGCAAAAGGTAAATAAAAAAAATGTTTAGGTAAATTTACTTAAGATTTATTAAGATTTTTATATTCCTAGCCAAAATAAATGAGGGTAGCTATATGTAACATCTTAGACATTATAGGAATGGAAAAATGCATAACATATAAGGAGAATATTATGATTACTTAAGTAGGGATCCACAATGCTTTGATCAAATCCTTTTTGGCAACCCTTATCATGAGACATTAGGTGGGGAGCTTGAATTTGTAGCATTCAGTAGCACTCTTCAGAAAAGTCTGAAGTTTTCAAAGATGCCCAGTTCTTAAATATATCTGTATTTTCAAATCCAGGGTCTTGGAAATAAATATTGGTTTGAAAGAAGGCATGCTTACATTAGATATTGCTAAGGAAGACAGTTGCTCAAACCCATCTACTTAAAAGAAAAATATCTTTGCTCTAAGAAATATAGTCTTTGTCACCTTTGTACCCTTGCTAAATCGCTGTATGGTTCTCTATGTAGCAGGTCTGTTGTAAAAAAAAAAACACTCCTCCATAGAACTTGATGTGTATATTTTGAGAAAAAAAGTAGGACTGGATTCATAAAGAGTTGTGCTGGTCCAAAGTATATGCCAGAGACCTACATGATATAAAAAGAGACGCCTGCACAATGAAGTATCAGCATCAGTATACAGTGCTGTTTCTGATGCTTGGAAGGAGAGGATGGGGAGGTGTAGACCCTACTTTAATTGTACCTTGAATCGACCTTCTACTGAAAGGTTATAGAATGTTAATAAACAGGGTTGCAATAATAATAGTGTTAACACAAAGGTTAGAATGCCTTTGACTTTTGCAAGTAACATTGGCATGATATGTGACGTCATCAGAATGAACTGGAACATCTTATTAACTGTACCCGAACTAAAAGGTGTGTTAGGGAATAAACCTGACTTTACTTTTAGAAATAAATAAATCCCTTAAAACTCAGTTATGCTACAGACCTTTGAACCCTATGACTTAAGTTCTATCTGATAGAAAGGGTGCATATGCTTGTAGAAGGTGTATGGCATGTGTGTGTTTAGATTCATAAGTTCATAGGTAAGTACTGGGCTATCCGCCCATGGGCATTTATAAGCATAGCCACAGAGTGATGGCTTTCACCTCCCCATTAGATTAGTAACCTGGGCCTCTGTCAACAGGGCTCCAGAAGTGATCCCAGGGTAGAACTTACGATTACCCATTCACTCATCAAGATTTCTCTTGAAGAAGGTCAGAGAGGAGCTCTGTCGAATATGGATCGGGATTCTATTCCAGAGTGAGGGGAGTCACTGGGACAGGAATCTATCCCTCCAGCATGTCCTGTTTATTGTTGTACATAGGTTCAAGTCGTTAGAACGAAGGGTTCTGAGGGATCTCGTTTTTTTGAGGTGAAGCATGTCCGTTAGTTCAGGGTTTGACATGGCCCTATAGGTCAGGCATAGGTCACCTCTGAGTAGATGGTAAGCGACTGAGAAGAGCTGGAGCTTTTTTAGTCGTGATTCATAGGGTAATTGTTTAAGGCCCTTAATCCTCTTAGTGAGGTACTTCTGTGGTCTTTCTAGTCGTTGCAGGTGTCTGGTGAGGTACATCCCAAATGGGGCATTGTACTCTATTATGGGCCTAATGAGTGAGGAGTAAAGGGGCACAATCACCTCCTTGGATCTGGATGAGAAACCCTTTGTGATCAGGTGTGCCACATAGAAGGATTTCCTGACTGTTTTGGCTATGTGGTTATCAAAGGAGAGCATGTTATCTACTTGGGTACCCAGGTCTCTAATTACTTCTTCTGTACTTAGTGGATTCCCATCTATGTGGTAGTTTGTAGGTACTTTGTTTTTCCCAAATGGGATTACTATGCATTTTTTGGCATTTAGCTTGAGGCCGTGACTTTGACACCAGGTGTTTGTCTCTGTGAGACCCTTTTGCAGGATGTCTGTGTCAGCTGGAGAGTCAATTATTGCACCCAGTTTACAGTCATCTGCAAACTTGGTTAGCCACAGTCCCTCCGCCTTTACCTGTACTTCAGAGAAATATATACCGAACAGGAGGGGTCCCAGGATTGAGCCTCGTGGGACTCCGCTTGTGACTGGCTCAGAGTCAGACATAGCGCCTGCCCCTCTTACCATGTGGGTTCTGTCTGAGAGCCAATTGGCAACCCATCTCGTGACATGGGGGTTGATATTTAAGCTGGTGAGTTTGTCTATGATTCCTGAGTGTGGGATGGTGTCGAACACCTTAGCGAGGTCCAGATATGCTGTGTGGACCACCTTCCCTTCATCTATGGCCTTGGTGACTGTTTCTAAGAAGTTGACCAAGTTCAGGAGGCAAGATCTGCCTTTAACAAAGCCGAACTGGGTGGGGTCCAGTGTCTGGAGGTACCCAATGTCCCTGTTAATGAGCTCCATGATAATGCGTTCCATGGCTTTGCAGACCAAGTTAGTCAAGCTTATAGGGCGATAGTTCCCAGGGTCAGTTGTGGCACCACTTTTGTGGAGTGGTACAACTGTTGCTGTACACCATTCTTTGGGTACATAACCTGTAGAGAGGCTGAGTATGAATAGTGATTTGAGATGGGGGGGGGGTTAGTTCATTTTGAAGCTTGTGTAAGACACAACCTGGGATAGCATCTGGTCCCATTGATGCTGTGTTTTTGGCCTTTGCAAGGGCTGTCTCTACTTATGTGTCTGAGATATCTGGAGCACCACATTCTTCTGGGATGGGTGCTAGCCCCTTTGGTGGAGAGGAGGGGGGTGAAGTTTGCACTGAACTTGTCAGCCAGGATGTTGGCAATGTCAGTTGTTTCAGTGTATTTATGGCCATTATGCACTAGCTCGGAGCATATCTGAGAGTTTGCCCCTAGACTTTTGACATAGTTAAAGAAGGCCTTGTGGTTATCATTAGAGTCATTGGCTATTTTTCTTTCGAAGTTGGCCTTGGATGTTTTAATGAGGGAGCACAGTTTTTACTGATGTTAATCAGAGATGCTTCTTATTTTGGGATTTTGTTCTATCTTGCAGGAGTTTCCTCCTGTTGTAAAGTTTATTTATGGCTGGGGTCCACCAGACTGGCTTCCTCTTTTTTGAGGAGTTGGTCTTGGTTTTACTTGGGATGGCTCGGTCCATGCATTCTTGAAGGTGTTCATAGAATGCACTTGTAAAGGAATTATTTTTCTGATACTGGCTCTTCAACTGATGAGCCTTCCTCTGGCCTTGAGAATGAACTGCAGACCGCATCTGGGTCACCCTCACCCAAAAGGGCTTCACCAGGGGTCCCTTTAGGAACAAGTATAAAAGAGGGGGGAGGAAACATAAAGGCAACAAGCGGTATCAAAGGTTTACTACAATTGGTGATGAAGGACTAGAACCTTCGCTGAATAATAATGTTTTAAACCTCTCAAGCTATGTTTTGTCATCAACCGAAATCACCATTTTGAATAAAGGGTTAACATTTGTTCCAGTTTTTTTTTGTTGCTGAAGACTCGTTTGCACAAGATGTTGTTTCCTTTTGTAGATTGCTTAACTTAAGAATGTTTTTTGGATGTACTAATAATGATTTTGGGTTTTCAGATAAATTTATTTATCATAAATCACAGTTTACTCCACCCATGCACCCTGTTGTTCTACAGTTCCAGAATAACATTCTCAAAGATTTACATTATACAAGGTCAGTATCTAGTATTAAACCTAACAACATTTCTATATCTGAACAAAAGGCTATCATTGATTTACAAAATAATCATGACATTGTGATCATCTCAGCGGACAAAGGTGGTGCTGTTGTTGTCCTAGATTGGCAATATTATGACCAGGAAGCAATGAGACAATTATCTGATGAAAAATATTATGCCAAAATGGCTATTAATCCTACACCTAGATTTCAGATTGAAATTGAAGAATTTTTGTCCCATGCAAAAGATGCTTCCATTATTGACAATAATACCATGCACCAATTGTTGGTTTGGGATTCTTCGAATCAATATATCTACTTTTTGCCAAAAGTACATAAGGACCCCAGACACCCACCGGGTAGACCAATTGTATCAGGTAGGGGATATATCACAGAGCCTTTATCCCTTTTTTTGACTAACAAACTGAAGCCCCTACTTCTCTCTATCTGCTCAAGATTACGAGATACCACCAACTTCTTACAAATCATTTCTGATACACAACTTGAGCCTGATTGGCGCATGTGCACTTTTGATGTAAGTGCACTATACACCAGTATTCCTCACTCTGATGGTTTAGAAGCTCTGTCTTATTGGCTAAATACCTCTGGATTATACTCTTCCGAATACAATGAATTTTTGTTGGATATGGCCTCATATGTTTTGACCAACAATGTCTTTTTTTACCAAGACATTTGTTATTGGCAGACCAAGGGTACCGCTATGGGTTCTTCCTTTGCACCCATTTATGCGGACCTTTTTATGGCGTATGTTGAGAAAGATCTTATATATAACAGCAATAATAACATCTATTTGGAACAACTAGATATTTGGAGACGTTATCTTGATGATTGCTGGGCTGTATGGAAGGGTGAACTTTCAGGGTTGTTTGATTTTCTAGCATACCTTAATAACAACAAATGGGGCCTTGAGTTTACTTTGCATTATGATCACAACCACATTACTTTTCTTGATGTATCCATTAACAGATTATCAGATCATACACTGGGGACTCTTGTCGATAGGAAACATCCCGAATATAATACTATACTACATGCCTCCAGTTTCCATCCCCCTCATATTTCTAAAAATATCCCAAAATCCCAATTCATCAGGATGAAATGTATTTGTTCTGATGAGATTTCCTTTCAAGCACAAAGTAAGGATCTAACTAGATGTTTCAGGAATAGTTGGAAAACACTGGAACCACCACAATGCTTAAAATCAAACAATTCTTATTTAATTGAGTAAGAACAAGCGCTTTCACGCACAGTAATCGTGCGCTTCATCAGGTTACAAAATTTAAAACTTAAAACATTCCTTATATACAAAAAGTCAAAATATTAACAAACAATCAGACAGGCAATTTAGGTCAAATCATTGAGTCAGCTTATTAGCTAAATAGGAAATACTGCCCATAAAAGGTAGAGCAGGAAACCATCAAAATGTTAACAAACAGTCAATCAAGCAATTTAGTCAAATCATTAAGACAGCTTGTTATCTAGATAGGAAATACTGCCCATAAAAGGTAGAACAGGAAACCATACTAATATATCCATTTTCATTCAAAGTGTGTTATATGTATAAAGAAACTTTAAAGGTTATATTTAAAGTCTATTGACAAGATCTATTTTCCTAAATGTAACTACTTATCGTAACCATTGTAAACTAATAACATTAAAGTAAGATAAATGCTACATATGTCAACAATGAATCTTCTACTGGATATGCATAAGGAAATCTAACAAGCATTTATAAAGCAGATAGGCAAGTAGAAGAGAAAAAGGAAAAAAACAAGTGAGAGACAGAGGAGAAAAGGAAAGAAAAATAAAATAGTGTGAAAAAAGAAGAAAAGGTAAAAGAAAAAATATAATGCCAGAACAGGCAAAAGGAAGAAAAAGAAAGAACAACAAAGGGGGAGGAGGGGAGGAAAAAAACAGTGAAAGGGAAGGTAGGGGTATGATTTGAAGCGAAAGGGGGGGGAGGGGGGGGGAGGGGAAGGGAAATCAAAGAATAAGGGAAAAGGATGGAAAGGAAATGGAAGGAAAGGTGTGCAGGGGAAAAAACAAGTGAAAAAGAGGGATGAAAGAATGAGCAGAAAAAGAGATAAAATAAAATAAAAGAGAGAAACCAATAAGTTATAGTAATGCAGGCCTAATATTAAAGGCTGAATTTAGCCCTGGTGCCTTATGAGCTCTAAGTTTAAGGATCCATTTCAGCTCACTTAATTCAAGGGCTCCTGGGGAATCTCCCTCTCTTCTATTCAAATGCTGTATCTGTAATACCCTAAATCTGAATCCATGATTCGGATATAGTTGGCAGTGTTTAGCCAAGGCATTATTAATATTAGCTTTTCTTATATCATAGATATGATTATAGACTCAATCTTTGAGTCTATGTGTGGTCATTCCCACATAAAATGCCTCGCAACTATCACAATCAGCTAGATATACAACATTTGCTGTATCACATGTTGCATATAAGTTGGATTCAAATAATAAGCCTAGCTCAGCATGTTCAAACTTCCGCTCAGTTGAAATAAATTTACAGGTAGAGCATTTCCTACAAGGGAAGGTTCCCTGCTTAAACCTTGCTCTGATGTCTACTGGTTCAATCTTAGTATTCTCTCTACATAATAATCTCTTTAAATTAAAACAGTTATTGTATCTAAAATTAGGTCTCTCCCCTACAATTTTCAACAGTTCACCATCCATAGTGAGTAATTTCCAGTTACTAAGGATAATGTCCCTAATATATTTAATGTCATTCGTATATTTGATACAAAATAAACTTGACTTTTAATTTTAGGTCTAGTAATAAGTCCTGCATATCTACTTAAAGCCCCACTTTTCTAGCATACCTTAATAACAACAAATGGGGCCTTGAGTTTACTTTGCATTATGATCACAACCACATTACTTTTCTTGATGTATCCATTAACAGATTATCAGATCATACACTGGGGACTCTTGTCGATAGGAAACATCCCGAATATAATACTATACTACATGCCTCCAGTTTCCATCCCCCTCATATTTCTAAAAATATCCCAAAATCCCAATTCATCAGGATGAAACGTATTTGTTCTGATGAGATTTCCTTTCAAGCACAAAGTAAGGATCTAACTAGATGTTTCAGGAATAGGGGATATAAAATGGGGCATGTTTTTGATGCTATCAATCAAGTCAGACATATGAATAGGGATGATTTATTATCTTATAAAACTGACTGTCATCCTACCCCTCAACCAATCAGGTTTACAACTACTTATGGCAAGAATTCGGATAGTTTAATTCAGAGTATCAACAGACATTGGAATTTACTATTATAGGACAATGATTTGTCTACCATTGTTCCTGATCGTTGCCTTTTTTCTTTCAAGGAAGGCAGAAATCTGGGCAGTCACTTCAGTCATTACAAACATACACATGATACAGGTCTCCCAGAACCAATTCAAACTACTCTCACTGGCAGCATACCGGTAGGATGCTATCCCTGTGGACACTGTACCAATTGCAATAAAATTTCCAAAATGAAAGAATTTTCCAGCAGAAATTCTGCTATTGTATACAATATTAAATTCTTTGCTAATTGTAGCACTGATTGGGTAGTCTATTTAGCTACATGCACATGTGGTGCATTTTATATAGGTCAAACTTCTAGACCATTAAGACTAAGAATCTCAGAGCACATTAGCAATATCAAAAAAGGTAGAATACATAATGCTCTATATAAACATCAGCAAACACATCCTACAGCTACCTTCCTGTTCACAATTATTGATATTATTCATGGTAAAAAAGTGAACAAAACAGGTTGGCATTCTTTATTGAATTCTAAAGAGAAAAAATGGATTATCAAGTTGGGTGGTTTATTTCCACCAGGTCTAAATGACAAGCTCTAGGTTTATCCAATCAGCTTTGTTTGTAGTGTATTTAATGACAGCTTTGAATTTGCTAGCTTTACACTGAGGAAGGCTGTGTATAGTTAACCAGACGAAACCGGTCTGTGCACTATTCTTTGCTGTTTTTTGAATTTTGGATTTTGTATATGGTTTCTACCATTAAATTACTTTATTGGGTCATGTTTTGCTGGCTCCTTTCTTTTTTGTTCTTTGGATTACCTATTGAGCCAAGCAGTTGCTTCCGTGCATGCTTCATATTTTGACATAGTTAAAAAATGCCTTGTGGTTATCATTAGAGTCATTGGCTATTTTTCTTTCGAAGTTGGCCTTGGATGTTTTAATGAGGGAGCGCAGTTTTTACTGATGTTAATCAGAGATGCCTTCTTATTTTGGGATTTTGTTCTATCTTGCAGGAGTTTCCTCCTGTTGTAAAGTTTATTTATGGCTGGGGTCCACCAGACTGGCTTCCTCTTTTTTGAGGAGTTGGTCTTGGTTTTACTTGGGATGGCTCGGTCCATGCATTCTTGAAGGTGTTCATAGAATGCACTTGTAAAGGATTCTGCCGTTGGGTCATCATTTTCCATTTGACTGGGAGCTTTGAAACTTTCCACCTCGGTCTTGAGGAGTGTGAAGTTGGCTTTAGAGAAGTTTTTTACCTTGATTTCCTTGACTCGGGGGGGGGGGGGTCGGGATGTGGATGTCCAGTGTGATTAGTTTATGATCTGATCTTACCAATGACGAGTTTACCTCAGGTGTGGAACATAGGTTCCCCATGTTGGTGATGACTAGGTCCAGTATGTTGTCAGCTCTTGTGGGAGTGGTGACCAGCTGTTCAAGGGTGTTTGAGTTTATAAACTAAAGGAAGCATTGGGCTAGGGCATTTGAGCTTGAGTAATTTTCCCAGTCAATGTTTGGATAGTTGAAGTCACCCAGTAACATGGTGCTGGGTAGAATCTTCATTCTTTCTAATGTTCTCAGGAATGCTGCGTGAGGGTCCTGAGACAAGGTGGGAGATCTGTAGTAAGATATAAATTGAACAGTCAATTGACCCACTGTCAATTGCACTTGGAGGGTCTCAGATTATGCGTGCTGTGCTACTAACCTGGAGGTGTGGGTGTTCTTGATGAATATGGACACACCCTCTCCTTTTGTGTTCCGGTCCTGGTTTTGGGACCTAAGGGTATGGTAGGAGTTATAGCCTGGTAGTGCTGGGGTGTTCTCTGGAGCCTTGAACCAGGTTTCTGTCACTGCACATACATCTATTTCTCCCATACTAAGGAGAGCCTTGAGTGCGTGCATTTTGAGGTTTAGACTTCTGGCATTGAGCAGCATTACCTTCAGTTTTTGTTTATTATTGTTGTTTATGGAGGTGGGTTTGTCTTTTGAGCCTTGCCTAAAAAAGGCAGTATTGGGGCGGCAAGAGTCTTGGCCAGTATTCGAAAGCCCAGGGGCGACAGGTGCAAGCCATCTCTGGTGAAGCGACGTGGCTTCTCAAGCATGTCGTCCCAGGCTGACAAGTACTGGATCCCCTTTGAATGACACCAGTAGTTTAACCAATTGTTGAAAATGATAATTTTTTCTTTGTATGCTGGCATAATTTTGGGTGAGGGCAGGATGCTACTCAGAGTCAGAGTCATACCAGCCTGGGCTACATGGTCAGAGGACTCCTCCATGTCTCTTTTCATGTAGTCCAGGGAGGTACGTCTCAGGTCATTTACGCCAACATGTACAATGACAGAGTCATATTTGTACTTGTTGTGGAGTGACCTGAGTGCATGTGTTATGTGGCAGATTCTGGCACCTGACAGGCAGCTTACGGTAACCTTCTCCTTGTTCAGTCTAATGAGTGGGACGTCTGTGTGCCTGATGATAGAATCACCGATTACTAGTGTGCTAGGTGTGTTATTTAGCCTTAGGGGCTGTTTTTGCTTGGCACACTGACGTTGTGATGTATGTGTTACCTGGTTTCTGTTGTGGGGTGGGGGTTGCTTGGGTGTATGCTTAGGAGGTCTCTGTTGTTTAGGCAGATTCTTATTTAGAGCCTCCGAGTATGTTTTTGCGTGTTTCTGAGAGTTGTTTTCTGGTGCAGCTATGGCTGGTCTATGTGAGTCTGGTAATGTGGTGCTAGTGTTGCCCTTCTCCTTGTGACTGGTTGATCCAGTCGTGAGTTGAGAGAGCTTAGCCTCCAGTTTGGCTGTGTAGTTGCATCTCTCACATATGTTTGTGCTGGTTGGGAGGAGGAGGGGGTTGTCTGTGTACATGAGGCAACTGTAACATTGCCTAAGGATGCCCAGATTCACCAGCTGGACCGGAGAGCACACCTGAAGCTGTCCCTTGAACATACCTGAATAGATGGTTGGGACTGTATTGCTGATTGGATGAGTAAAGAGCCTTATACTTCCTGAGTATAGGGTTGAAGTGCAAGCTGTAAGCTAGTGCTAGTTTTAGTGAGTTTTAGTAAGTGCCGGTCTTAAATTGCCTTATTTCTAGTGCTGGGTTGAAGTGTTTCAAGTTTCAAGGGAAAAACTGAAGTGCAGACTTCGTGGAGCCTGGAATAGTTTAACCACAGCTAAACAGCGCTGCAAGGGTGCACAAACCCATGCAAAACAGCGCTAAGCAGTTTTTATACCAGGGAGATCAAAATGGATAGAAATTAGTCCAAAATGGCCAATGAGCTACAAGTTGCTGGGCTGGGACCACTCCTACAGGGACAGATAGGCTGCTCAGAGTTCCCTCTTTCACAGTGAACAAGGAAGCCACCTAATTATCCAAGTATGATATGGGCAACACAGGAACTTTTACCACAGTCCTGGATTCAGCAAAGCCTGAAAACTGGACTAGACTAGTTCAGAAAGGCGGGAAAACAAGGAATTTTTTTGTGTTTTTTTTTTTTCAGAAACAACAGAAATGCAGAGCTTATATTACTTTAAATACACAGAGGAGGCTAGGGCACTTGAGTGTGTAGCCTGCGACTGTGTTACAGGTAACTTAAATGCAAAAATGACATACAGCAACTTTTTTCAAGTGCAACAAAGAAATACATACAGTAAGCAATGCAGATATCACTAGGGATCCACAGAAGCACTGAAAAGCTGTGTTTTAGGCGGAATTAGCATTTCAGGGAAATAACAAGCAAACTAACAAGCATACAGACAAAGCTAGATTCAGCAGGCCTGGATCTAGTCTATGCTACAGCAAACAAGGTGTACCAATTTCAGTAAGAAACAGTTCAAATATGCAGGCACTATAAGCCTTTAACCAGAAATTCCCGGCTCAGAAGGGCAGAGTCCAACCTCTCCTCCCACAAGAGTGCAGACCACGAACCTTCTTAATGTAAAATAACTGGGCTGAAGCCCAAGTGCTTAAACCAGAACTAATACACTTTTAGAATAACAGACACTGAGCCCTCAATCAGCAGTTCCCAACTTAGAAGGATGTAAGCTACCTGTCCTGCCACCACAGTGCAGGCCACAAACCTTCCTAATGCAAAACAACTGGTCTGAAGCCCAAGTGCTTAATCCAAAAGACTTAGAATGATAGCTACACTTTAATCAAATTACTACCAAGCAGTAATAAATACAATTGAATACTTTAAAGAATGCCTGGATTAGTGCTCATGTTATACAAACAAAGCTAGATTCAGCAGGCCTGGATCTAGTCTATGCTACAGCAAACAAGGTGTACCAATTTCAGTAAGAAGCAGTTCAAATATGCAGGCACTATAAGCCTTTAACCAGAAATTCCCAGCTCAGAAGGGCAGAGTCCAGCCTCTCCTCCCACAAGAGTGCAGACCACGAACCCTCTTAATGCAAAATAACTGACCTGAAGCCCAAGTGCTCAAACCAGAACTAATACACTTTTAGAATAACAGACACTGAGCCCTCAATCAGCAGTTCCCAACTTAGAAGGATGTAAGCTACCTGCTCTGCCACTACAGTGCAGACCACAAACCTTCTTAATGTAAAACAACTGGTCTGAAGCCCAAGTGCTTAAACTAAAAGGCTTAGAATGAGTTACACCAAGCAGTAATACATACAATTGAGTACTTTTAATATGACGCAAAAGCAAAATAAAGTAGGAAGAAACACAAATACAGTAAAAGCAGATAAAAAGAACAATTTTGTTTTCGAGTGAGCAAATGAGATGGGCCCAAGAGGAGTATCCAAGTGCAAATTTACAAGAGGGGCAGGCAGTTTCAAAGCCACCAAGATTAACACCAAAACAAAAACAGGGAGTGTGGGTGGGGACCTACTGAAAAAACAGAGTCACAACTTCCAGCTAGATATTGCTCAATGCAACACAAACAAATTAATTTAAATCATGTATTATTTGAAAAAAGTGCAGATAAAGATTTACTTAACTTCACTTATATGTTCATTTGATTGCATGCAGGTCTTAGCTGGCCAAAGCTCACAGTTTAAGCAGAAAATAATTCACTGTACCACTTATATAAGACAGAAACTGAATAACAATTAAGTGAACTATCCCCACTTATCACTGGCTATGCAGGTTTTTTAACATGGTGGGGGTCACTTTTTGCATCCACAACTTGGGTTCAAGATTGACACCAATTTCTATGTAGATTGTCACACTAAGAACTTGGTATACTTTTGTTTCTGTACATTATGTTTTCCATACAACATAGGCAAGACCAATAGAGCCTTCAAACATAGGATTTTAGAATATCTCAGAGATATCAGAAATGCCAAAGAGACTAATGCTCTGGCAAAACATGTGGCTAATGAAGGCCTTAACCATAAGTTTAAGTTCTTTGCATTAGAACTTTTGCATCTTAGTATTAGAAGTGTTGATCTCAAAAATAAGACAGAAGCATTCGAACAAAAATGGATTTTACAGCTTCAAGCTGACAAGCCCCCAGGATTAAATAGCAGGGTCTGTCTAAAACCTTTTCTCAAAGCTAGAGCTTTGAAACATCGCTAAGTTCTTCTAGTTATGATATTTAATGATTTTTCATGCAGTTTCTGTATATCTCTTATTTGCATATATGTATGTATTTTTATATATATAGACTTTTTTATAGATTTTATTTAACATTACTAACTCATATGGCTATGTCTTAACTTGATTTTATATGTTTTTTTATAGACATTTTTTAGGTGAGCATTGGCCTAGTGTACCTTGGGTCCATGTAATTTATGCAGACCTAAAGTAGTTAATTACATCCTTATTTCCATTGGCTGTTTTACATTTAAATACTTTGCTTGTTGTTGCACCCTTTATGTTGGTCTGAAGAAGTGGAGTAAGATCCGTGAAAGCGCTTACCTTGTCATTTTTCATTAAAGGATTGCCGTGTTTGGAACCTACGTGTTTGTTTATTTCTACTTACAGTGCTGTGTACCTGGAGGAGTCATGTCCAGGTAGGAGTATTGATATGCAAATGAGAGGGAATCACAGTGTTCCATGATTCATACACTGTGTAACTGCAGAACGCAGCCAAAAGTGAAAGAGGTAACTGATGCCAGTATTGCTGCAGACTACCTGGCAAAAACTGTAGATCTCTTCCCCTGTCATCCAGGAAGTTAGATGATATACTTGGCACAAAGTCACTGAGCTTAACTTTTGGTAGGTAGATACTCTATAATACAACACTGTATGCAATTATAAAGGTTACAATGACCACAACTTGCTAGAGGTACAGGTCACTGAAGCACGAAAGCAAAACCAAACACGCAGACCAAAAATAAACTTGGTGACTCCCCCATGAAAGGGATGTTACAAGAGTTCCACCAGTCAGAAGTCCCCTTGACCAGATAAATTCCATTACACTATTAAATAAAATAGTCTTGCAATGCACTAAAGGACAAGGAAGGAGTAACTTCAGTAAATCACCCCAGAACTGCAGCATGGGAAGAGTATAATGATAAACAGATAGACATATGCAACAGCAGTACATGCCACTATGTATATGCATAATAATGCGTACATGTATATGTGTGTGTGTGTGTGTGTGTGTGTGTGTGTGTGTGTGTGTGTGTGTGTGTGTGTATGATGTAGGTAGTCTAATAATGTGCTCATTTCACAGAAAGTCAAAAATAAGCTGATAGCACATTGCCAGCTTTTCTTCTGTGCAAGATTATGAAAAGTGGTGAGTGGGAATTTGGACTTTCCATACTATAGTGTGATCTCAGAGCTGAACATATCTATATCTTATCTCTCTAACTATATATATTTATATTTCATCTGTCTGCTGTATGTAACACTGTTGACTAGAGCAATATTAATTGGGAAATAGAGGGACACTGATAAATAAACTTCTCTCACATACATACACACACACACACACACACACACACACACACACACACACACACACACACACACACACACACAGTCTGTACTACTCAGATGCACAGGGTCAACTACATGAACTTTTTAAAAATATTTTTAGGGCTCCCACAATTGACCATCAGCATCATCTGTTCCATAGGGCTTCTCGTCATTCACTAGATTTACTAAACTTGATTAGCTTTACCTAGATTTGCTTCAACCAGTGTTCAAGGCTGGTGAGACACCCCTTGGGCATTATCATACTGCTGCTGAGGAGTGGTCTTGGTATATGCGTCTATGTTCCTAGCCCCTTGCCACAACTATTCATATCTCAGGGAAGGACATGCATGCAATGGGAGTGCTGACCACTGTGGTGACTCACTCAGTACCTTGCCACCTTGATGACAACTTCTGGACAGCCCTGGCCTCCACCAGAGATCAATAGTGTGGTGTTTCCAAGTGCAAGCCTTCCCCCAGGAAGGACACAACAATTTTCCCTGAATGCACTACCATGCATGTGAAACACTATAGAAATTTGGATCATATTGGCTGTAATAATGGATCTATACCTCTATGCCATTGACACAGGCTGGGGCAATGACATGAGCAGGTGCAGTGTCTTTTACAGCATAGTGGGGTATAGTCAGGTGTGTGTGTGTGTGTGTGTGTGTGTGTGTGTGTGTGTGTGTGTGTGTGTGTGTGTGTGTGTGTGTGTGTGTGTGTGTGTGTGTGTGTCTCTGGGACAATGATGACATTCTTACTGTCATCCTGGAATAAATTGTGCTCATTTCCCAAGCAAATGTGCATAGAATGCTTAGTAAGTGTACAGTAGTCAAACAAATGGCATGCAAATGTTGATTTCATGTTAATGATGGTTTACATCAATATGTATTGAAGAATGTTTTAATATCACAAGCATACTTTTTCATATGATCCAACAAAAAATTAAAAACTCCTGCCATACACATTAAACAGACTGATGGTCCAGTTAAAGCATCTTGGTGTGATAACCTTGTCTGCAATTTCTGTATGTTGTGCAGGTGTAATGTTGCAGTGGCATTGTTTAGTTTTAAGAATCAGGCTAGTGTTACAATCATGGACATGCCACACTGCTTACAACCCTTTTTTTCTACAAAGGAATACAATGTTTGGGAATACAATAGCACTGGAATGTTTATTGACACCATAACTAGTTGTGGGAGATTTTTCTCAAGTTTTAGGCAATTCAGTCTTGCGTAGCACACTGATATACTGTCCTTCACATGCAGCAACTCCTCCATTTCTACACCTGAGATTAAATGTCCCAGCTTCCTCACCTACTACAGTAAATCCTGTTAATTCTCTCCCATCTGCCTCTGTTTTTCCTGTTGATCTTTACTTCTCATTGTATGCTGATACCTACTTAACTCTAATTCTTGTATTCAAATATGCTCCTTCCCATTTAACTCTACTTCTACTGCTTTGGGCCCTTTTGTTCTATTTTAATTTCTTAAAGTCTTTTGGGTTTCTAATACCATTATGGGAATGGAGCCCATCCTTAAGTCAAAGTATGATTAAAGTTTATGAAATCAGAATTGTTTCAATCTTTGATGTTAGCCAGAAGTGCTCTTCGCAGCACCTGCAATGTGCCCAGTATCCTTCTTCCACATTGCCCTCATTTCTGCCTGCATGCCCTAGTATTTTATGACTCTGTGTCACTCTGTATGTAAGACACTTTAATCACTAGGTGTAGCAATTTTAATGATCAATGCTACTTTTTTCTTTTCATGGAATACTATACCTCATTTCCTCGCATCTATTTTTTGAACTGTTGGTAATGGATGATCCCATGTGATATAAACTTCATCATTTTCTATAATGCTTTCTAACTCATCTTTCCAGTGCTTTTCAGATACTGCAGTATTATATTATAATGTTTGCAAAATCCCCAGTGCAACAGTCTTGCCACATTATTATGCATTTCACTATGCAGTCCTGCCGTTAATATATCACAACCAGCAACAAGATGCGCAACTGTTTCCAATTCTGTTTTACAAAACCTACATTCATCTGTTTCTCCCACGTGTTCAACGGACTTTGTAAACCAACATGTATGTAGTCCACTATCTTGGGCCACCGACATTAACCTTTCATCTTTTGATTTAAATTCACCTCTCCTTAACCACTCCTGCATTCCATCCTGATCAACATGAGGTTGTTCCAAGAATTTTCGATATTTGGAACTATATTTATGCATTTTTCACATTTCTTGCCTTCTCTTTTGATCCTTCACCATATATTCTTTTTTTTTTCTTTCTTTTTTTTCTTTTTTTTTTTTTTGTGACATTCAGTCACTGCTTAATTTTTATCTACTTCTGGTTTGATTTCCATTCCCATTTCACACCAATATGCTTCTGCTAGACTAAGCAGGAAAGTCATTTTAGACTTGTTCTCCTTATGTTTCAAAACCTTCACTAAATTTGGGTCTTGTGAGGTCAGCAGATATGTATGCAGTCCCATGATTGCAGATCTATACATGTAATCAGTTTTGAGGAGTACCATGCTTGTTCAGAACAGGAATATATGAAGCATCCTTCTTGTTTTCCTATCCAAGCTATCCAACACGTATTGAGGCCAGTCAATCACTCCAAAACTGTAAATTAAGACAAGAAGAGCAAATTGGTTTATAGCTTGAATTTTGTTCCTAGATGTCAGTGTTGTTTTCAGAATTAATTTAAGCCTTCTAAAGTATTCCTATTTGCATTTGTTCATGTTTTATTGTTGATCCTTCATGAGTTCCCAAGTATTTATACACTCCCTCTTGCTCAATTTCTTTTATATCACATTCTTGTCCCAAACTGATGTTTTCCTGGTGCTGCAGTTTTCCTGCTTTAAAGGTTGCTTTTGCACACTTATCAAGACCAAATGATATTCTTATATCATCTGAAAAAGTGTTGACAACCTGCAGCTGTGCTTTCAGTTTTTAATCTGATAAGCTATACAGTTTTAAATCGTCAATGAAGAGAAGATGCAAAATCTTTACACTTTGTTGTTTTTTAGGAGCCAAATTGTAGCCATGGCCTAAGCTGTTAAGTAAACAGCTTAATGGGTTAATGGCAAGGCAGAATACCAGCGGTGACAGAGAATCACCCTGGAATATCCCCCTTTGAATTTTTATTCCTGGGATAATAATCTGACCTTTATCATGACTTAATTGCAAAGTGGTCTCCCACAGTTTCATGGTCACTGCAATGTAGTAGATCAGTGTAGGTTGTATCTTATACATTTTTAAGCAGTCTTTTATCCATGAATGTGGGATACTATCAAATACTTTTTTATAGTCAATCCATGCCATACTTAAAATATTCCCCTTTTTACAGTTCTCCAGTATGACTTTATTTAAAAACAAATGATCATTTGTTCCATATGACTTTTATTTATTGCCCCTTTGTTTTACTGCCATAATTGAGTTTTCTTCTAAATGACTATAAACCCTGTCAACATCAATTCCCATGTATAGTTTATACGTCATCTGAAGACAAGTTATTGGTCTATAATTTTTAGGGTAGCTTGCAGATTCACTCTTAAGTAAGAGCATTGTTTTGTCTGTTGTTAGCCAGGTTGGTGTCTGTTTGGAGTGTGCGTATAAATAGTTCTTACTCATGGCTAAATCCTCATGCAAAGATGTTAATACTTTTAACCAAAAGTTAGATACTGCATCTGGGCCTGGGGCTTTCCAATTAGAGGCTTTTCTTAACTTTGTTTCAATCTGGCTGTTACTTCATTTGTTTTATCAGACTTCTGACTTTTTGGATTTTATTGATCTTCTGCAGTCTATTTCTCTCATTGATTTTAATATATCTATCCATGTCTATTAAATCAAGCAACTTGTCCTCTTAGCTCATTTTCTTCCAAACTGAGGGCACATCCCTTGTTTTATGTTTCCTGTGGATATTCTATAGATAGTTCTATAGTATCTTCCTGTGGCACCTTCTCTTCAATTATATCCTGTGCAGTCTGTTGTTATTTCATATGGGAATTTGCTGGCCTATGACTCCTCAACAGTGACTGCATCAGAGTTTCCTGTTCCTTTCCTTGCTGTCCAGCTTCAAGTGAACATTTATACTAGTTTCCTATGGAAGATTCCAACATATCTTGATATGGCACCTGACCAATTGTTTCCTGTTCCACTGGTTTCCACTTAATTTGGATAGCCATTATTCTATCCTGTTGTGGTGCTTTCTGCATTCGATTTTCTACACTGAATCCTTCACTTTGCAGGTACTCCATAATCTCAGATTCTATTTCTTTAACTTCTCCATTACTAATCTCCTTTTCCTCTTTGTCTTATTTTTTGTAATGTAAAGTTTTCCATGTCCAGATTCCTTTGCCTGTATTTCTCTTCAAATATCATTGGTGCTGTTCTTTTTTGTATTGGCTACTTTTGCTTCTTCCTTTGCATAAATATTACACCATATTAAATCTCTTTTTCTTTTCCATGTCCATAGTTCTTCTTCATATGTTTCGAAATCTTCCTGTTTCACCTTACTTTGGGGACTCACTCCATCATGCTGTGATGAAAACTGTATTTGACCTTCTCCACCAAATCCTTCACTTTCTAGGCACTCCATAACTTCAACTTATATATATTTTTTTTACTTCTGCTTTACTAATCTTCTTTTCTACATTCCATCTTTGTGATATTATTTTTTTATTGTAAAATTTTCCATATCCGAATGCCAAATGAATGCAAAGTTTCATTTGAAGCTTCTGACAGTTTTTCTTGCGGAAGTATTAATCATTTTGTATATCTTGTGTCTGAAAATTCTGGGCTTTTTGCATAATAGTAACAATACATAATTTCTTTCTTATCCCCAATAGTCCACTCTATCATCTTTATGGCTCTTTTTTGGCCTATCAGTTTTTGTGATTTTTGTGGACTGCTACTTCCTTCTACAACAGGAGGGCGATCCTCCCCCTGGGCCTGGCCTGGCTCCATTCTAGGAATGTTTCCATATTTTGAGGATTCTACACTGTCGTTATTTCCAGTCCTGGCACCAGTGTGCCTACCAGGATTGGGCACTTTTTTATCCAGGGTCTTGTGCACCCAGCTATCTCTTTTAATTTTTTTACCTACTTCTGTCCATGATATATGCTATATAAAAACAGCCTATATATCAGTGTCATCTTGGTGAGATTTTGTGAAAACAGAGTCCACCTCATGAAGGTACTCACAAAGACTTGAGGATAAATCCAATTTCAGCACTACTACTCTCCTTTGCTTGCTGACTATTCATCTCTCCATTTGCACCCCTTGTTCTCCTCTAGAAACTGTTAGATGTTGTATAAAATGCTAAAATGATGGATCTAGAAATAATTTCATTGTTGTAATGTAGCTGTGTGATGCTCATTTGTTGTAAACTGATGTGACTCATTCTTATACTTTTTGATACGTTTTTCATAAGTTTATTTTACAGGGTTCATGCACAGGGCCATCAAGGAACACTAACTCATTAAACAATATGCTGTATACCTCATCAGCCATACAGTGGTCAAAATTAATTCTAAAGGCGGCGTTACTTGATGACATTTTTATGACAACCAATATACTTTTCAACCTCTTAATGCAAGAAATCTGGACAAAGCCTAAAATAATCAGAGGACAAAGGCCCAAAACTAGGTACAGATTTTAAGTTCTGGTCTTATAAACTTAGAAAGGTTCACAGATTCATAGGTTCATAGGAAATTACTAGGCTAACAGTCCAAGAGCCCTTACAAGCCTAGCCATATATAACCAGAGTTTCCAGTTTTCAGTAGCTAGGTGAATGACGTTCACAAACATATGAGCTTATGCTATGGTATCTAATAGTGACTACCTCTGTCCATGAGGGATATGGGTTTTACCCCAAGAGTAAATTTATGATGATCAATCCATTGATCTAGGTTGTGCCTGAAGAGGGTCAAGAAAGGGCTTTGCTTTACATGAATAGGAAACTTGTTTAAGAGAAGGGGTAGTCTCTGAGAATTGTATCTATCTCTCCAAAAGGATTTATGTCAGTGGCTAAGCTAAGATCCTTGGAATGAGTGAGCCTCATGCAGTTTGATTTATGAACGTGTAACATTTCCATCAGGGCCAGATCAGAGGCTACCCTGTAGACCAGACACAAGTTGCTCCTTAGTAGTCTGTAGGAGACATAATACAGTGATGGTGCTTTCAATTTTTCTGTGTAGGACTTGTTTTTTATACGCTGTATCTTCCTGATTAGAAACCTTTAGGTTTGCTCCAGCTGTTGCAGATGTCTAGTGAGGTTCATGCAAAAAGGTGAATTGTACTCAATTATTGGTCTGATGAGGGCCGAATACAATGGAATTATAACATATTTTGATTTGGATGCCATGCCCTTACTTATGAGTTGTGCCACAGAGAAGGATTTTCTTACCACTGTGGACATAAGGTGGTTGAAGTTCAGATTACTACCAACTTGAGTACCCAGATCATGTACCATTGGGTCTACTCCAAGGGCTGTGCTGTCTGTACTGTAATTAGCTGGAGTATTTGCTTTCCCAAAGTGAATAATTATGCATTGTTTTGCCTTTAGGTTCAATCCATGGCTCTGGCACCAATCATTTTTACAAATTAATCCTTTTTGCAGTATATCAGTATTGTTTGGTGATTCAGTGATTGCCTTAATTTGTAAACTTGGCCTCTTGCTAGAGGTGAATTCACCCACTTTAACAGTATGTGTTCTGTCGATGAGCCATTTTGCTACACACCTGGTGATGTAGGGATTTATGCCCAATTGAGAGAGTTCCTCTACAATACATGAGTAAGGAATTGTGTCAAATGCCTTGGCTAGGTCAAGATAGGCAGTATGCACAGTCTTTCCCTCATCCATGGTCTTGGTGACCTTCTCGAAGAAGTCACCCAGGTTTAACAGACATGATCTACTCTTAAGGAATACAAACTGGGTTGAGTCCAGTGTCTGGAGATTACCTATTTGCTTGTTGCTAAGGTCCATGATGATTCTTTCCATGGACTCACAGAAAAGGATGGTCAGGATTACGGGTCTATAATTCTCTGGGTCAGTTGGTGGTCACCTCTTGTGCAGAGGGATGACTGCTTCTGTCTTCCATTCTGCTGGGACATAGCCTTGTTTGTAGGCTGTGTTTAAATAGGGATCCAAGTGAGATTGCTAGGTCATGCCTTATGTTATTTAAAAAGCAACCTGGGATGGTGTTGTGACCCACTGATGCTCTGTTTTTAGTTTTAGACAATGCAGAGATGACCTGTTCTCTTCAGATATAGGCTGAGGAATGGTGGCAGCTATACTTTGGGAGATGACCGGTGGGGACAGGGGGTGAAATTTGATCCAAATCTGTCAGCTAGGAGGTTGGCTATTTCTTCCAGTTGACTATATGTGGTGCCACCCACAATCATCTCTGCACAGTTAGATATTCCCCTTAAGATTTTGGACATAGCTAAAAAATGCTCTGTGATTTTTCTTGGCTAGGGAGTCTATTTTTCCTTCATAATTTACTTTTCAGGACTTGAACAGATCTCTGATTTGTTTGTTTAGACTAGTGAGGAATGTCTTCTTCTGCTGAGCCTTTTTCAACTTATTTTTGGACATTCTTTCTTTTGTTGTAGAGCCTCTTTATACCAGGGATCCATCAGAGTTGCTTGTTTTTTCTGGCAAGACCTGCATTTAATCATGTCCAGTACTGCCAGTTCTATACAACTGCTTAAGTGGCTATACAGGACATTGGTGTACACCTTTGCATAGGATTTTGCATTTTCTGGGTTTGGAGAGCTTTGAAATTTCTTATACCATTGCTCAGTAGGAAATAATTTGGCTTAGAGAAATTCTTTACTGGTTTTGAGCTTGATGGAGTATCTGGCCTTATATTTATTTCAAAGGAGACTGTTTTGTGGTCCACTCTAACCAAAGAAAACATTACATGGGGAGATGCAATGCTCCCCCATGTTAGTGAGTACAATGTTCAGGATATCTGAGCACCTAATGGTTGTGCTGACCAGAGAATTTGCACTGACAAAGTCCAAGAACTTCTGAGTCTGCATTTTAGTGGTCATGCATGTTCACCAGGCAATGGTAGGATAGTTAAAATCACCCATGAATAAGGTACTGGGCCGTATGGTGGAGAGACTCCAGTAAGTCAAGGTATGTGGTATGTTTTACCTAGCTCATGGTGAGGGACCTATAGATAGCAATGATATGGTAAGAAATTTTGCCTGTGGTTAAGTGCACATGGAGTAGATTGAGAATGATGTACTATTTGACCAGTTTTGCATTGTACTTATTCTTTATATAGATAGATACACCTCTTTCTTTGGTCTTTCTTGCATGGTTGGTGGTCTGAAGGTATGGAAGGCATTATAGACTTGCACAGCCAGGATGCATTCTGCAGCTTTGAACCATGTCTCAGTGACTGCTCAGATTTGAACATTTCCCAAGGTAAGGAGTGCTTCTAGGGAGTGCAGTTTCTTGTTTAGACTCCTAGAATTGAGCAACAGTAATATGAGCTTATCAAGAAAGTATTATATTATGTTGGGAGGTTGATTACTTTGACACTGCCTAAAAAAGTCACTATAGCAGTGACTAAAGCCTTTGCCAGTAATTAACAGCCTAGAGGAGACAGGTGCAGACCATCTCTGGGAAAACAGTGTGGTCTGTCGATCATGTCCTTCCAGGATAATAAATATTGGATCCCCTTGGACTGATACCAAAAGTTAAGCCAATTGTTAAGGTCAGTCTTTTTTTTTTGTATTGTGTCATCATCTTTGGTGAAGGTAGAATGCTGCTAAAGGCTAGGCTCATACCAGCCTGTGAAACATAATCTGAGAGGTTAGTCATGTCTCTCTTCATATAGTCCAGGGAGGTACATGTCAGGTCATTCAGACCCACATAGACTATGATAAAGTCATACTGGTACTTGTGGCTGAGTGACTTAAGGGGTCTGTATTATATGTTCGAAGTATGAAAACTTTGAATCTCTTATGATCAACTCCATATGAGTGAAGTTTTCAAACTTCAAACGTACAATATAAACAAACTAAAAATAAAAAACCTACCTAAATGCTCTATGCAGGGGGGCAAGCCTCCCCCCTGCACCCCCCACACCCCCCCGTTACTTAAATATACCAACTCCGAGATTGCACTACATTGAAGTGAAGGGAAATATTCCTTATGGTGATCTCCATTGTAACATTTGATGTTTGAAAACTTCTCTCATATGATGTCGATCATATGAGATTCGAATTTTTCAAACTTCAAACTTACGATATAAACCCGACTTAAGTGTTTGTGTGATGTGACAGATCCTGGCACTTGACAAGCAGCTAAATGTAACCTTCTCCTTATCCAGCCTGGGGAGGGGGGACATACATCTATCTCACTATGGAGTCTCCTATGACTAGTATGTTAGGTTTTGTGGTGTAATGCCTTACGGGCTTGTTTGCTGACATTTGTGTGTGTATTATGTGTTGTGGTTGTTGTTTGCTTTGTTGTGTGTATATATGGTTTCTGAAGGCAGCATTTCAGAAGCCTTTGAGTTTTTGGTAAGTTACTAGTGAGTAAATTCGCATGTGAGGGTTCATGTGTCAAATCCGTATTAGTGTGGTAAGTGATGTGTGTGTGCTGATAACCTGTTTGGCATTCAATTTGTCTGCATGTGGGAGTCTTGCCTCCATTTTCATAGTAAAACTACATCTCTCACATATAGCATTTTTTTCAGGCTTAATTGGTTGTTACTATACATGAGACAACTGCTACATTGCCCCAAATTGCCTATGTCCAGCAAGCTGGCTACAGAGATGGTAGGAAACTCCCCATCCATGATATCAGGCACTTACTGTGGATTTTATCATGGAAAAGAAATAGTTAATTATACTGGAATATGCTAATAATACAGAGAGTATGAGAGTATAAGTGGAGACTATACTTTGTGTAATCTATGGTTAACCAACACAGTGATGCTGCTCAGTGTGTGACTTAATTGCTCCTACAGCAGCAGGGGACTGGGTATGTTTTCAGTGATAGTTATTCTAGGGTAATTTTATCTTCAAGGTGTTTGCTTCTATAAAAGGCACTACTAATCCCTTCTGTGCACCACTACACAGAGGACAGGTGAGGACAGGTTCACACAAACATGAGACTTTTAATATATATATATATATATATATATATATATATATATATATATATATATATATATATATATATATATATATGCAAAAAGGAACACATTTAAGCAAATTACCAATCAGGAAAACACACAATAAGCCTTCCACCAGCAATACCCAACTCATACAGGTTTAGATCTGCATACTTCTGCCACAACAGTGCAGAAAAAACACACTTCTTAATGTAAAATGGTTGGTTTGCAGCCCAAGTGTAAGACCACACAATCTAGATACAACAGCCCTAAATATCTGATATAATGTAATAAGTATTTAAAGCAGCAGTAGAACAGTGCAGAGTTTTTTTATTTAAAGTACAGCAAATACAGCAAATGTCACAGGAAACTAATAAAATGCAATCAAAGTTATCAATGAAGTGCAAAACAATACATATATTTATCTTTTTAGAAGATGATTGCCTTAGCTGTAAGCAGATTCACTGGAACTTTCTGGCATTGTCGCCAAATGACAAGCAGCTCGACTCAATTAAGCCAAAACCAGTGTAAATGAGAGGCTTATATACAGGGAACAGGTTTTAAGCCAACTACCAATGTGGAAAGGGCACAATAAGCCTTCCACCAGCAATCTCCAACTCAGATAGATTTAGATCAGTGCACTTCTGCCACAAGAGTGAAGAAAGAAAACCTTCTTAATGTAAAATGCAAGGAGAGAATCACAGTTAGCTGCATTTCTGTAGCTAGGCTCCATCAAGTCACACAGGCACTCAGGTCATTAAACCGCAGGCACCAGTATGACTCTTGTCACAGTCCATGTGGGTGTTAATGACCTGAGATGTACCTCCCTTGACTATATGAAGCGAGACATGATCAACTCGCTGATTATATGTCTCAAGCACGTATAAGACAATCACTATGCAGCATAGAACCTTCTCTAAGGATGATGCAACATTACCAACAGAAAATTATTGATATTAGCAATTGGCTTAGTTTCTGGTGTCAGTCCGAGGTACAATATTTGACAGCCTAGGAGGACATGGTTGACAGACCAAGCTGCTTCGCTGGGGAAGGTCTACGCTTATCCCCTCTAGGCTTTTGGATATTGGCAAAGACCTCGTCTACTCCATAGTGCCTTTTTTAGGCAATACCAAACTGATAAACCTACCAAATTAATTGACCATATGAAGGAGTATCTGAAGGTAGTACTGCTCCTTAACAAGATACTCCACACCCACAAGCCTTCCTCTTACTGAAGAATGTAGACATCTGTGTAGTAACACAGACATGGTTTTAAAGTCACTGAGAGAACCCCAGTAATGCAAGGTTATAATGCCTTTCACACCTTTAAACCAGCTACAGCACAGGAGGGAACTAAAGATGGAGGGGTGCCAGTCTATATTATGACCAATCTCACATCCAAACTAGTTAAGTGTATGACCCACTGGAACTTATACATGTACAACTCACCATAATATGGTGTTGTGCCGCATCCTTGCAACATATGGGTCCCCCCTTTATGTCCCAGGAAATCCATACTACCTATCTCAATGTACTAGAGCTCCTCGCCATTCAAACTAATATGATATTCATTGGGATCTCAACTATCGCTCTATAGATTGTGAATCCTACACCACCTCCTATGCACAAGCCCAGCAAGTCCTAAACTTTGTTAATACCAACATCCTGGAACAGTTTGTCCATTTTCTTACCAGGGGTACAAACATCCTTGACCTTTACTCTCAAAGATGGGGGGGGGGGCAATGTTCCTTACACAGTGTAATATCTTTGCTCATCAGATCTGACCATAAGGCAATATTACTTGAAATACAAATTAAATCCAGTGATCCAGTGAAACCAAAAAACTTTAGGAACTATTCCAAGGCTAACCTCTCTGTCTACTAAGCAATACCTTGGCTAAATTACAAGCACCCAAACCCACTAAACACTATAGAATACACTGAGTTATTTACAAAATATCTGTACAGCCATATTGATAGCTGTATACAGTGAGCTATGCCCATTTGCATTAAGAATAAGACAAGTTCAAAAAATAAGCCACCCTGGTGGAATCACAATATCAACTGGTAATACAACAAAAGAAAAACAATCTTGGCCAAGCCTAGGAGGAGCAAAGCCATACATACTAAAAGCCTTCTGACCAATCCAAACAGGCAGCTAAGGGGTTAATTTATACTTCAAAGGCCAAATTTGAAGAAAAAAATAGCTTCTCAGGAAAAGGAAAAACCCAAAGTTTTCTACAACTATGTCCGTAACCACAAAGGAAATACACAACAATGTGCTGAACGTATTGTAAATGGCATCACCCACACTGAACTGGAGGCCATTGTCAACCTTTTGGCTGACATGTTTAGCTCAAATTCCAACCCTCACTCCCCCTGATAGTCCAAAGGAAATACCACAAAAGACAATCCTCCCAACCATTACTAGGAAACAGATCATCAATGCACTTTCCAAGGTCAAAAACACTGCATTGATGGTCCGTGATAACAACCCAAGATAGTAAATAAATAGCATGAAACATGAGCTCTCTGGTCCACTTGAAGCACATTTCAACTTGAGCCTTCAGCTGGATATTATGCCCAAGGAATGGAAAATATCTCCAGTCATTCCCCTGCAATAAGGAGGTCCAACCACTGATCCAGGTTACTACAAGCCCATAAGCCTTACCAGCTTAATATGTAAAACCATGGAAATAATCATTATATGCATGAAAAATGAGGACATAGGAAACCTGCAAAAAATAGACCCATCACAGTTCAGCTTTCTTAAAGGAAAGTCATGCCTATTAAATCTGGTGGACATTTTTGAGAGGGTTACCAAAGCATTGGATGATGGTAAGACTGTGCACACAGCTTAATTTGACATAGCCAAGGCTTTGAAATCACATAGACTAGATCCAGACTTGCTGAATCTAGCCTGATTTTCATACACTTGAACTCAAAGCCAGCCATCCATCTTACATTAAGATGGGCTTCCCAGCACCCTTATGGCAGAAGATTGTGGATATAGCCTTGTCTGAGCTGGGGGTTGCTGGAGGAAGGATCATTGTGTGATTTCAAAGTCAAAGTCAAAGTGAACTTTATTGTCATTTAGACTCCACAAGGGTAACCTAAACAAAATTGCATGCATCAGGCTCAGTACTGCGATGACAATTACATACATATAAATTACTTATAGCACATGCAACATACCTAATATAAACTTTAAGTTAGACTGTTATTTTACTACATACAACTATAAATTATGTCTTCAGTTTTTAGCAGCTGAGTGATTGATTATTGCACATTTATTTATTACATCCTTATTTTCTGATATGTTAGAATAGCTAGCAGATAAATATTGCAATTGACTGACATTGTAAACAGATAACAATGAGTGAGCATCTCATAATTTTTATTGCACCATAATGGTTTGACTGACATAAGACCTTATCAATGACTAAAATTCCTGACATTGATTCCAAAGTTCAAAAACCTAATCGCCTGTGGGAAGAAACTGTTCCTGAATCTGGTTGTTTTGCAGTATATGCTGTGGTATCATCTGACAGATGACAAGTTTAGACAGATCATAGGCAGGGTGTGTAGGATCACTGGCTCTTTTCCTGGCCTTGTTGTAGTAACACATTGTATATAGACCATGTATCTCTGGGAAGTTGGAGCCTGTTATTCTCTTAATGATCTTCACCACTCTCTGTAGGGCTTTCTGATGTGCAACTGAACAACTCCAGTACCACATTGTGAAGTTGCTCATTGGGATGCTTTCTATGGCACCCCTGTAGAAGGTGATAAGGGTGGAGGGTGGTAGATTAACGTTCCTTAACCTCTGCAGAAAATGCAGGCATTGGTGGGCTTTCTTGACTATGTGACTGGTATTTAGTGACCAGGATACATCCTCCGCAATGTGGACTCCCAGGAATTTTGGGCTACTTACCATTTCCACCCTCTTGCCATTAATCAGGAGTAGAGAGTGAGCTGGAAGGGTTCTGAAGTCTGTTATGATCTCATTGGTTTTGGTGATGTTGAGATCAAGGTTGTACCTAGCACACCAGTCAATAAGTAGATTCACTTCTTCCTTCTTTGCACCTTCATCTTCATTACTGAAGAGGCCCATAACTGTGCTGTCATTTGAGAACTTGTTGATGTTATTGGTTGGTATTAAATCTGGCTATACAGTCATGAGTTAGTATGGTAAGCAATAGTAGACTCAGCGTACATCCCTGGGGGTACTCCTGTGTTAATTATGATGTTTCTTGAGGAATTCTTGCCCACACATACTTTTTGTGGTCTTTTGATCAAAAAGTCCAGTATCCAGTTGCACATGTGGTTGCTGATGCCTAGATGGGCAAACTTCTCAATTAGCTTTTGTGGGATGTGTTGAATGCTGAACTAAAGTCAATAAATAGCATCCTAATGTAACTGTCCTTATTCTCCAGATGAGCCATTGTTAGATGTAGTGCAACTGAGATGGCATATGCTGTGGAGTGATTGGCACGATATGCAAACTGTAGTGGATTGAGTGCAGCTGGTAGTTTTGCTGACAAATGTTTTTTGACGAGTCTTTCAAAATTTTTCATGACAGTGGATGTGAGGGCTACTGCTCTGTAAACATTCAGGCTTGAGGGACATGCTCTTTTTGGCACTAGTATTATGTTTGCATTTTTGAAGCATTTGGGTACTTTTGATTGGACAAGGGAGATGTTAAAAATGTCTGCTATTGCAGTGCTTAGATGTTCAGCACATTCTTTTGAGATCCTTACCAGGATTTTGTCCAGTCCAGCAGCCTTCCTGGTGTTCACCTGTTGCAGGGTTTTCCTCATCTCACCTATGGTTAGACTGAGAACTTAATTCTCTAGACTTGTTGGAAGTTTCACTGCTTTTGAGCAATTCCTCTCCTCGAATCTGCTGTAGAAGTTTAGCCTATCCAGGAATTCTATGCTGTCCCCACATTTACTGATAGTGGTTTGTATTCTGTAATGGCTTTTATGCCCTGTCATATGCTCCTGGAGTCTCTTATATTGGAGAAGTAGCTCTGGAGCTTCCTTCCATAGGCCCTCTTTGCTTTTTTTTATCCCTCTCTTCAGATTTGCCCTAACCACCCTTAGAGCTTCCTTGTCATTTGTTTTGAATGTCTCATTTCACACCATCAGAAGCTGATATCATTTGCTTGTGAGACAAGGTTTCTGATTGGCTCTTATTATGATATTTTTGTTAGTCATCACATCACCTACACATTTGCCAATATATGCCATCACCGTTTCTGCATATTCGTCCAAGTTAATTTGTTGATCAGTTGCTGCAGCTCCTTGAATATGCTCCAGTTAGTGTTATCAAAACAGTCTTGGATTGCTTCAATTGCTCCATTTGGCCACACCTTCACTTGCTTCACAGTGGGTTTTTCTTTGACTAGTGCAGGTTTGTATGCTAGTACTAGCATAATAGTAAGGTGTTCAGAGTTGCCCAAGTGTGGATGTTGAATAGCTTTATATGCCATCTTTATGTTGATGTAGACTTTGTCCAAGGTGTTATTACCCCATTGCTGCAAAACCCACATATTGACAGTAGTGTGGTAGTACTGATTTCAAATCTGCCTGGTTGAAATGTGCAATAATGTGTGCAAAATCTGGATTTTATTCTGTAGCTCACTTATTGATTATGCAGTATATTTAGTGTTCCTGTAGTGTTTGCACTCAGTAAGATGTATGCCACAATGATGCTGACACCATTGAATTCTCTGGGAAGATAAAAAGGTCTGCATCTTACTGCTGCGAACTCTACATTTTCAAAGCAGTGGCTGAGGGAAATCTCACAGTTACTGTACCAGCTGTTGTTTAAATATATGCAAACTCCTTCACCTTTAGATTTCTCACTGAGTGCATGATCTCTGTCTGCTTAAAACAGCGTGAGCCCTTCTAGTTGCACTGTACTGACATTGATATTACTATGCAACCACGTTTCTGTAAACATGAATTACACAAGTATTTCTTGCCTTGCTTTGTGATGCCATTTCTAGCGCTATGTAATCCATCTTGCTATCCAGACAGCACACATTTGCTAGGAGTAAGAGTGGTAATGCAGGCCAGAATCAGTTTGCTTTCAGTCTGGCAGCAATTGTCGCCCTTCTTCCTCTCATCCTTGATCTTTCACACCTATTCATTTTGTTCCTCTTCCAGTGTGTTATGGACGCCTTCTTTATCTGTTTTAGGTACTTTGAGATATGCTTTAATAAGATACCAAAGTGTAGAGTGCAAAGATTGTTGTAGGTCCCTCTGGCTCTGTTAACAACAGATCGGCCATCCAGCTGCTTGACAAGTTTGATTCCTTGATTTCTAGTAAGTTTTCTTTGCTATAAGTGACTATACATTTGTTTAAAGTATCAGAAACCGCTTTTTCCTGTTTTTTCAGTAGAAAAGAAGACAAATACTGCACATTTCTTGATCTAGCCAACACAGCCGCTGCCAGACAGGCATTTGCATTTTTTTTCCTATTGGCAAACTAGTGCAAAACTGTTTAATTTCAACTGTATATAAGCCTTGCATTTGTGGAGGTTTGGCTCAATTAACCGGAGCAGCTCTGCATTTGGCATCATTTGCCATAGGTCCAGAGTGCTTCTGCTTAAATCCAAGCCATCCAAAGCTAAGAACAAGAAAGGAAGCTAATTTTGAGTTTGATCTGTACTTTTTCATATGTATTTTACTGTTTTGCTGCATTAATGTGTGCCTTTTGACTGTTTTTACTGTTTGTTCCTGCTTATGATCTGCCATTGTTTTGCACTGAAATATTGCTTAGTTAGCATAGACTAGATCCAGACTTACTGAATCTAGCCTGTTTTTCCATACATTTGAACTCAAATCCAGCCATCTTACATTACAAAGGGCAACCCTGCACCCTAGTGGCAGAAGAATGTGGATATAGCCTTGCTAGAGCTGGGGATTGCTGGAGAAAGGATCATTGTGTGATTTCTTATTGGCAGACTAGTTTAAAACTGTTTCATTTTACCTGTATATAAGCCTCTCATTTGCAGGTAGCTGCACACCATGCAATGGGGGGTTAGCAGTGCTTTCTACAGACAAACCCCTAAAAACAATTTTTTCAGTATACACACCAGTCAGTGAAATTCTCTCAGATTCCCTGCTGCTCTATGGGCAATGCAGCTTCGCACTTCTGCACTGCGGACAACTCAGCTGAGCACTGACCAGCGTTGCCACACTTTTCTTTCCTGATCTTCTCTTGAATAAGTCCACTTGTTGATCCCAGAGCAATAGCTGATCCAATTTGCCCTCTCACAAATTAGTACTTAAGAATTACCTGCTACTATGGATAGTCAGTTTCCCAACATTTCTCCACTCAGCCTGATTAACATGGGCATCCTGAGACAATGTAGCAGTTGCCTCATGTATTCTGGCAACCACTTACTCATAAAGCAAACAAATACAGTATGTGAGAAATGTAACTATACCATGAAACTAGAATCAGTGGTCTCACATAACAACAAATGAGACATTAAACAGGTTGTCAGCATGCACACCTCTTCACTCACACAACTTAAGGTCAAGACACATAAATCCACATATGTCAAGGTACTCACTAAGAGCATACCTACTGACCAGAGACCTCCCAAGTGCAAACAACCTACACATACTGGTACACAAACAGAATCCACCACTACACATAACAACACACATAGCAGTGTCTCAACAACTAAGCCCCTAATGCAAAACACCTCAAAACCTAATATCTTAGTCATAAGTGACTCAATAGTGAGAGACACAGATGTCCCCATCACCAGATCAGACAAGGAGAAGGTCACGGTCAGCTGTCTCTCAGGTGCCAGGATCCATAAAATCATGCATGGATTCAAATCACTCAGCAATAATTACAGTTAAGAATCTGTCACAGTACATGTTGGGGTGAATGACATGAGACATACCTCTCTGGACTTCATAAAGAGAGACATGACTGAACTCTCAGATTATGTGTCCCAGGCAGGTATGTCCCTAGCCCTAAGCAGCATCCTATCTTCACCTAGAATTATGCCACAATACAGACAAAAAATAATTGATTTTAATAATTGCTTCAGCTTCTGGTGTCACTCTTAGCGGCTCCAGTATCTGATAGCCTGGGAAGACATGGCTGACGGACCATGCTGTTTTGCTAAAGATGGCCTTCACCTGTCTCCTCAAGGCTTTCTGATACTGGCAAAGATGCTTGTCTCTCCCTTAGTGCCTTTTTTAGGAAATGTAAAAATAAAAAAAATTATGATGTAAAGAAATCCACTAGAGAGAAACTCAAAGTCATGCGGCTTAATGCTAGGAGCCTAAACAGTAAACTACACTCCCTGGAAGCTGTCCTCACCTTGGAAGATGCTGACATCTTTGCAGTCACAGAGACTTGGTTCAAGGCCACAGAGAGCATCCTGGCCTTACAAGGCTACAATGCCTTTCACACGTTCAGACCCCAAAATGAGTGTAAAAGAACAAAAAGTGGAGGTTTATCCATCTTCATTAAATCCAAATACACCTTGAGACTGGTAAAACAGTATGACTCTTGCACTATTCCAGGTCCAAATAACTATACGCAAAACACCCTACCACATCATCACTAGTTACAGGTCCCCTACCATGAACCAGAAGAAGCACACTGCCCACCTGGACTTGCTAGAGTCGCTCAGTATACAGCCAAGCACCTTGGACATGGGAGATTTCAAGTATCCTTCCATTGACTAGGCAACATACATGAGCACAAACATGACTGCTCTGAGGTTCCTGGAGTTTCTTAATTCAAATGCCCCGGAACAGTTGGTCTGCACCTTCACAAGGGGCTCAAATGTTCTAGACCTAGTGCTCACAAGCATGGGGAATCACTGCACTATCCACTGTGTGTTGCCCTCCCTGTTAAGATCAGACCATAAATCAGTCTAATTTGTAGTAAAGATCAGTTCTGACACCCACACAGGAGCCAAAAAAAAAAACCTGAAAAATTTCTCCAAAGCAAACTATAGACTAATAAGCGGTGATATCAAAAGTTTAAATGCTCCTACTAACACAACCAACAGTGATTTCTATGCAGAAGAGTACAGAAATGTCCTTTATAGGCACTTTAAATGTACTGACTCAGCTGTACCTGACAGGTCTAAAACCAGGTCCTCCCAAAAGCTATATCTCCCAGAGACTCTCACTCATCTGGAATTCTCTCCCATTTCATTTGAAGCAGAGCTCCTCAAAGACCCTATTTAACCGCAATCTTGACAATTGGATGGGTGACTGTAAATTCACCCTGGGGGAGGCATCTATGTCCCTCATGGACAGTGGTAGTTGGTGCTAATCATAGAATTGCTCTGCTAACAATGACTATTGAACTATGGTCATTTAGGATACACAAGGATTTTTTTTTTTACATGACTGGGCTTATAAAGGCCTTAGGGCTATTAGCCTAGTAAACTCATATGTGCATAAGAACCTATTAACCCCACTCAGGCATTACAGACAAGCTCACTAATTTAGGTATAAACTTGTTTATCACATGCTGGATAGCCAGCTGGCTCACTGATAGGACCGAGGAGGTCAAAATAGGTGAAGCCACCTCCACCAAGAGGCCAGTCACTAGCAGAGTCCCCAGGGCTCAGTACTGGGCCCACATCTTTTTGGCATCTATTTCCTCTGAAATGGAAGCAAATGCTGAAAGTTTATGGCTGACTAAGTTTGTGGATGATTGCAAGCTGGGGGTTATCATCGTCTCCCTGCAGACACTAGCCTTCTTCAAGGTCTATCTCTGACTAGCAAATTGTGTCAAAGCCATGGTCTTAAACTCAGTGCTAAGAAATGCATAACTGCACCTTTTTGGAAGTCAATCACCCAGTTAATTATCATGTTGATAATGCACCCTTAAGAGTTAACCTAGTGGTCAGGGATCTGGGTACACACGTAGACAGTAGCCTTAACTTTGACCACCACATGACCACAGTGGTGAGGAAATTCCTTTATGTTACACAAGTTATAAGTAAGGGCATAGCATCTAGGTCCAAACAGATCATTATCCCACTGTACCCTGTCCTTAACAGACCAATCACAGAGGTCAATGCTCCCTTTGGTATGTACCTAACCAGGCATATGCAGTAAATAGTGACCTCAAAAGTTCCTTAAAATAGAATACAAGGCTTAAAAAACTTGCCTTATGCAGAGCGCCTTGAAGCCTTTTCCCTCTACTCAGTCTCATATAGATTGCTGAGGGGTGATCTATGCCTGGCTTACAGGGCATCTGCAAACTCCACACTTAAGAATCTCCTACATATTCATAAGTCAAAGAGTACCAGAAATGCAAGGTCTAATGACATGAATTTTGCCTCCGACTTGAATAGAACATGCTGGAGAGACAGATATGTGTCCCAGAGACTGTCCCTCGTATGGAACAGCCTTCCCACCCGTGGGAAGCTGAGTTCATCTATTACCCAGTTTAAGCACAACCTAGACAAATGGATGGGGAATAGGAAATTTACACTGGGCCTAACACCCATGTCCCTTATGGAGAGAGGTAGCTTACAAAGGCCCGACTGTCAATGCCTTATTTGGATAGAATGACTCATTTTTCTTTGGGAAAACTTGGCTAGGCTTAGAAAGGCCCCCAAGTTGTTAGCCTAGTAACAGTCTATGAATCTATGAATTTATGAAAATGGCTAGTTTGGAGCCCAAGTGTAAGGAGACCACACAATCTAGATACAACAGCCCTGACCGTCTGATACAATGTAAAAAGTACTTAAAGCAGCAGTAGAACAGTACAGTTTTTTTATTATTTAAAGTTCAGCAAATACAGCAAATATCACAGGAAAATAATAAAATGTACTCACAGTTATCAACAGAAGTGCAATATAATACTTATTTTTGTCTTTTTTAGCAGATGATTACTTTAGCTGTAAGCAGATTCACTGCAACTCTCTGGGTAGAGTAACAAGATTTGTGTTAGCATGCATTTTCTGAAGGATATGAAGTCTGTAATACAAATATATATATCATTATTTAGTGGCTTCAATCATCAATAGTTTGCCAGTAAACCATAAATTTCATGAGGAACAGAAAAAAATATAATGCAAAAATCTGGACATTCTGTGGAAATCTGGACAGCTGAGAGGTATGCTGGTATAATGCTCCAAATTCTAGGTATAACCCGTGCAATAAATTTACTTCTTATAGATCTTCAATTAGAAATATTAAAGCTTATGTTGTCATATAGCATGACACAGCTGGTATAATGGTTAAAGTTTTCACCTCCAATGTACGAGGACCTCTGGCCAATGACTTTATGGAGTTTTCATGCTCTCCCTGTGTATCTGTCAGGTTTCTCCCACACCCAAAAATATGCTGAGTATTTCTATCTCAAACTCATTTAAGAATGAATTTGTGGGCAGCAGCACAGATGCTAGATGATGTCTGTTGGTGGAACAGTTATATAGACCAACTGCTTTCGACATCAACAGTGGTGCACAGTATTCTCACGATATGCGAATACAGATCTCAGTATTTGGAACTGTAAGTATGCTAAGCCATTGTGTAAAAATTGGCTTTAGGTGATTTTGTAATGTAGTCTAATGTTGTCAAAAACTGCAATGGGTACATGCTGGTGATAAGTGGATTGAGGACCAGACCTACTCCATCTATAACTGGGAACCATGCTAACAGTGGCAGGGGTATATGTGCACCTATTGTCCAGTGAGTGCCTTCCATAAAACTCACAGCCCTGGGAGAATAAGTTACTATTAGACAAGATGGAAGAGCAGAGCAGCAAGCCACTGGCTTGGGATCCAGAGCCTACTATTCGGGAAAAAGACAGACTAGAAATGGTGAGGGAAATGTGAGGGAGAGGCTAAAGAAGATAGTGAGGAATGTCATTAGAACTAGTGACAGACTCATGGCAATCAAACTCCAGTGTAAGGATAGGGAACTATTCATAGTATTAGCCTATCCCCGCAGCAGATTTTGATAGTGAGGAAAAGAGTGCATTCAGATAGTCATTGCAGGACCTACTAGATAGAGCAAGGCTACATGAGCTTGGTGTTGATAACAGGGGACCTGAATGCACATATCAGGATAGACAGAACAGGATATGAGGACTGTCTGGAACCACATGTGTGGGGCAACACAAATAAAGAAGGAGAAGCCATTCTAGACTTCTGTCTGGCAAATGGATTGATGGTGGCCAACTCGTGATTCTACAAGACAGGAAAGTCACAAAAGAGGCCAGCATATAACTCAGGTAGAATTTTTCCTAGTGAAAAAAGGGCAATGAGGTAGAATCAGTGATTACAAACTCACCTCAGGTGAAACATCTGGTCCATAACATGAACCATTGGTTGCCACAATCAGCTGCAAGCAGTGGTCAAAGAAGGCTCTAAGGTCAACAGAGACCAGACTGAAGACCTGGAAGTTGACTGTAGAGAAAGCACAACAGCTCAGGGAATTACTCAGGGTTCTAGCACTTCAGGAAGAGTAAATAGGTGGGGTTGTAGAACAAGAATGGCAGCAGCTCATAAAAGTATGGGTGAGGACTACAGAACAGATATGCAACCAAGCAAAGTATGGAAGCAAGGTACCTAAGGAAATCTGGTGGTTAAAGGAAGAATTCCAGGAAGTTATCAAAAGAAAGGAGTAAGGGAAAAGGGGGGGTAGACCAGGCTAAGAAAAAGGCTAGGAGAGGAGTTGCAATAACAAAGATCAAAGCATCACAGGCACTATACCAGCTTCTGGAAAGTTACTCAGTAGATGGCACAAAAAACTTTATCAGGTTGCAAGGCAAAGGCAGAAAGATAAAGAAAATAGTTAGACACATTTCAAAAGGAAAGCCAGCAGTAACCTGCTCACCAGTCTGTAAGATGTCAAAGGCAGATGGAAAGAGTACTTCCAGCAGCTTCTGAATCAAGAAAACTCCATAGAATCTGTACTGCCTCAGACACAGTCTACAATGAAAGAAGAGGAGCCCACCCTTGAACAAGTAAGAACAGTGCTAACGAAAAAGTCAGGGAAAGCAGCAGGCTCAGATGAGGTCATGGTAGATATGATCAAGGTGTTGGATGAGTTAAGGGAGAAATGGCGCCTGAGGGTATTCATAGTGGTATGGAGTGAAGGGCATATCCCAATAACTGGACAAGAAGCATACTAGGCCTGTGTACGAGCACAAAGGGGACGTTTACAACTGTGGGCAGTACACAGGTACACACTCTGGTCACACTGCCTGAAAGTTTTGGGCAATGTGACAGATAAAACAAATATACAGAATATTAGAAAGTAAGATGGGAGATGAGTAGTTCAGAGTTAGATCGGGATGTAGCACAACTGGGAACCACAAAAATGAGAGACTGAACTCAGTGTAAAGTAGACTAAAAAAACAACAACCACTAAGGCATCTGCCTATAAAATCTTTTTCAAATGAAAATAAAGGAAGCAAATCTCAATAGCTAAAATGAATTGAAAGATTTAATAAAACATTTAGCACTTTCAACCCTAATAATAAACTGGGCTTCTTCAAAACAAATTTACAACAACTACATCATGCTCACATAAAATAATAATTAAATAATTATCCAATCAAATTGCATGCTATAAAATGTAGCACATCTTACCTGATGTTTGTAGTGAGACTTGTAGTTGAGAAGAAGTTACAGTTAAGGAAAGAGTCCAACTGGGCATTCCTAGACTTAGAGAAAGCATATGGCAAGCTTTCAAGAAAGCTGATTTGGCAGTCCTGTGATGATTTTAAGTCCTAGAGACATTGGTAAATTAATGCAGGCTATGTATAAGGACCAATGACTCAAATACCAACAGGGTTCAGTCTCACAGAGGGATTCCTGATGGGAATGGGGTGTGTATCACAGCTTAGCAAGAGCAAATGAGAGTGTTCAGCAAAGAGATGGATGGGTTATGTGAAAGAAGACCTGCATCAGTCAGGCAGTTCTTTGACTTTGTTAAATCCAATGCCCTGGACCAGCTGGTTGACACCCCCACAAGGGGTGCCAACATCCTGTATCTGGTGCTTACCAATATGGGGACCACTATAGCACCCCCACTGTGAGGTCTTCTCTGTAAGATCTGACCAAAAATCAGTCTCATTCAAAGTAACTATCACATCTGACCTCCCCCCAAGCAGTAACTAAACTAAACAATTTCTCCAAAGCAGGTTATAACCTCTTATGCGATGGTATAAATAGCTTCACTGCACCCCCCCAGATTGAATTGTCAACTATGCTAAGTTCTATAACAATGCTTTATGCAAACACCTGTATAACTGCATTGACTCGGCGATACCTGATAGCACCAAAACAAGCTCCTCAAGGAAGCGCAAACCTGCCTAATTGACAACTGCTATTAACACACTTTACAATAAGAGGAAGAAATTGCTAACTAAGTGTAAGAGGGAGTGAGCCCTAACCTGGAAACACTCCCTCCTCAGCTTAAACAAGCAAATAAGACTTCTTGTGAAGTCCTCCAAAACAAACTATGAATCCAAATTAGCTTTCTCAACTAAGGACAACCATAAGGCATTCTTTAGTTAAGGAAAGGCCCACATTTGTGCAAAAATAGTAGTTAATGATACCACATATACTGAGGCTGTGGACATAGCTAACCTGTTGGTCAACAGCTTCTGTGAAAATCTCACTCCCCTTTCCCCACCACATGTACCACATGACATCCCTACCACCAGTCACCTACCTTGTATCTCTAAAGAGAGGTCATAAATGCCTTCTATAAGTCCAAAAACACCACATCTATGGGACCTGATAATATCCCAGGCTGCATCCTACATAGGCTACAACAAGAATTAGCAACACCACTGGGTATTCTTTTCAATCATAGTCTAAGTACAGGCTTTTTCCCAGCTGAATGGAAAACAGCCACTGTTATTCCCTTGCACAAAGGTGGTGCTTCCACTGACCCTGGGGACTACAGACTATTAGCCTGACTAGCTTTATCTGCAAGGCCATGGAGCAAATTATCATGGACAAAGATATAGGTAATCTCCAAACATTTGACCCTTCTTTTTGACAGTCACCGAGGTGCAAAATCTATGCATACAGTCTACCTAGATTTAGCCAAGGCTTCTGACACTATCCTCCACTCAGGCATCATTGACAAACTTACACAGCTAGGTATCAACCCTTATATCATTAGATGGGTCACTAACTGGCTCACTGATAGAACACATATAGGTAAAATAGGGGAATCCACCTCCAACACCAGAGCTGTAACCAGTGGTGTTCCACAGGGATCAGTCCTGGGACCTGTAACCAGTGGTGTTCCACAGGGATCAGTCCTGGGACCTCTACTATTTGGACTCTATTTCTCTGACATACAAGCAAAAAAGTTTGCTGATGACTGCAAATTGGTAGCAGTCATAGAATCTCCAGATGATGTCAACATCCTACAAGAGGGTCTTACACAAACAAATCATTGCATTGCATAAGCATAAAATAACTGAACAATTGCTGTTTTGAAGTTGCTTCATTCAATAAACATCGTCTTGGTGTTTACTGATAGCCTACCTGAACTGCATGAACTGTTAAATTAATTAAGCATTAACAGACTGCATTTTAAAGTAGATATTATTTCATGTGAACAATGATTTATTGTATATGAAGTATATATAATAGCAGAGTGTTATTGAAAAAAAATAGTTATACATTGTGAAGTCCCTGCTCTTGGCCACTAATCAAGAAGCCTGAATCCTCACCACTGACACTAGTGAGGGACATTCTCTTGGAACAAATATAGGTACATACAGTATTTCTAAATGCAGCTCTCTGCACCAAGCAGAATTTCCCTTAAGAGCACATAGGGAACACACTTCCCAGGATTTAATAAAATCCATGTAGGCACCGTGTAGAGCCTACACAAAATGTATCCATGTACAAAGCCACAGTTCCCCCTCGACAGCGTGCCATGCATATTAATGATGGCACAGCTGAGGGAGATCCGAGGAACAGGGATATTGAATCAGTGTAGGGAGAGGTGTAGCGGCTACCCGTGGCTGCAGATGAGTATGAGGCGCCCCTGTAATGTTCCCCATCATTGTTGTAATGTTGTGAAGTGTATCAAGCGTATAAAATGTCATTTGTATGATCCTTTATTTATTTATTTTTCTTCATGTTTATGTGGTGCGGCATGGAGCATAGCAATGTTAAACTTTGCTCACATATAAGATAACTGACACTTGCCAGACATCTAAAAATAGAAACCGGATGTAATTAATTATCATAATACATTTTTTTTATAATTGACGTTTGTGCAGTGCAAAGCACTGCAGAACCAAGCGGAGCTTATGCATACATAGCTGACACCTGCCAGACATATAAAAATAGAAACTGGATGTAATTAATTATTTATTTATAGGTGTGTTTAAGCATGTTTGCTCCATGCAGTGCTAAGCAATGCTAACAGGTAGCCTCATAGTATATGTAAAGGTATATCAGTTATTGCAACATCCAATGGGCAGAGTTATGGTCTTTTGTGTAGTAGGTGCTGGGTTCGAGTCCATAACAGGCTTCATGCTAAGCAGTGCATACATATGTTAATGGCTACCAATGTTTTCATGGTGCTAAGCTTTTCTAAAACCACTGTTCTGCAAGTTTTTATGCTTTCCAGCACTGCTTAGCTGGTTTGTGTGGTGCTAAGCAACATGGTGCTTTTTTGAATGTTGCACAATGATGTGTAACGGCAGGAAAATAGCCTATATTAAGCTCAATAGGTGGGAATTCTGCATCATTCATTGGGGTTCAATCAACTGTTGGTACAGCAGGTGGTGTTGTCAAAGGTGTGTGCTTTTGGGCCCAGAAGTAGGGTATTCAGGAGTCCAATGTCATGGTTGGGCTCCTGGTACAGAACCATGCACCCCGGCTGATGCAGGGCAAATTCCAGGGCTCAAAGTGTAAGGTGGAGGCCTGGGACTGTTTGGCCAGGGAACTCACCAGTGTTATTGGTATCATCCTCACAGGTGAGCAGTGTTGTCACCATTATGATGACCTGAAAAGGAGAAAGAGCAGAACCTTGGACACCAGGGTCCAAGAAACTAGAGATGGGAATGCCCCACAAGTATGTCTTCCTCTGTCTTACCAAACTGCAAGCTGGATGTCTACAAAACTGCTATGCATAATGGTGAGCTTTTCTCACAACAGCTGCAGCTGAGAGGGCTTGCAATGTCGAGTCCTATACCGGGCGCCTGGCCAGGTTGCACCGTGAGTGTGGAAAATATGGATTTAGTATGTTAACTGTAGTGTAATAAGTAAGAAAGAGTAAAGCATTTACTG
Source organism: Protopterus annectens (assembly GCF_019279795.1). Lineage (NCBI taxonomy): Eukaryota > Metazoa > Chordata > Ceratodontiformes > Protopteridae > Protopterus > Protopterus annectens. The sequence goes on along the minus strand of NC_056737.1, from coordinate 355,575,560 downwards.
CAATAAATTACACACAAGAAAAACTGTAGTGCGATAAATGAGCAAATAGAGCTGTAGTACAATACATAAACAATAACAACTGAAGTTCAATAAACAATAAACAATACCTATAACAGTGAGCAAAATGGTGTTCAGCAGGATTGTGTTGTTATAACTATTGTGATAGAGCTGTATGCATTGCTTGTCTATGGTAAAGTTGCTGCAGTCAAGTGTAACACTGTAATATCTGTAGAATGCAAAACTAATGGCCTGCAAACTGTTTTGCTTAACTCATAGTACTGTCCAAGGCTTTCTCCAGGCCAATATCAGTTACATAATGCTCTCTGTTCCTCCTACTTCAGGTAATATAGGTATATAGATGAGGTATCCCACCTCCATGGACAGATATTGTGTGTGTACTTCACAGATATTTCAAAGCAATAACAAAACAAAATGTTCACCAACATTGTGAATACTAAAATAAAGCCGTTTTAATATATGCAGTATGGTTGGATTCCATACATGTGTGTTCTACTGTCAGTGCAGTCAATTACAACGCTGTAATAGTTCTAGAATGCAAAAACAATGCCATGTAACATGTATGGTTAAACCCACAGTATGAGACAAGATTTCTCCAGGCCACTACCAGTCACACAATGCTCTCATTTCCCCCCATCCAAGGAACAAAAGCTATATGGGTGAGATGGCCCATGTTATGAACATATATTGTGTGTGTACTTCACAGATATGTCAAAGCAGTACCAATAAAAAGTGTTCAGCAGCAGTGTTGATGCTAACATAAAGCTGTATTAATATATGCATTATGGTCATATTCCATGCATGTGTGTTCTACTGTCACTGCAGTCAATTATAACACTGTAATAATTCTATTATGCAAAAAAAATGTCCTGCAACTTGTATTGCTCAACTCATGGTATGGTACAAGGTTATCTCAAGCCCACTATCAGTCACATAATGCTCATATTTTTTCTCTTCCCAGGAACAAAAGGAATATGAGTGAAGTAGCCCATGTTATGAGCGGATAGTGTGTTTAGATTTCACAGTGTTAAAATCAATGGGAATAACACATTCACCAGCATTGTTGATTCATAAATTAATCTGTCTACTTCCAATATGGCTGTATTCCTTGCATGTCTGTACTAAACTGCTGCAGTCAATTATTACATTATTTGCAGGTCTCCCCTGCAACCACAGCTATTGGGTTCTATTCCCATGCCTGCCAACTAAGGCATGATGGCTATCTAGTTTATGTACTGTACACAAACATGCTGGGTTGGGAGGGTGGCCTAATGGTTAAGGTGTTTGCCTTACAAACACAAGGTGCAGGGTTTGAATCTCACAAGGGATAACTGGCTAGGCTTAAAATGGCTCACAAGAGCAATTAGCTTAGTACTAATCTATGAACCTATGCCTCTCAAGTGTAACAATTTCTTGTACTGTACTTAATATTGTGTAATCCGTCTGTCACAGGATTACCACAGAAATGATGACCCAGAATACAAAGTATTATGAAATCCGCTTATAGAACACCTTGGTAGTTATATAAGTCCACATGATGTGCAACTGTTCTGCCGAGTTGTGTACCTGCATTTGTTATTGTTTGGCCCATACTTTCCAATGCAAACAGCTTGAGAGGTATGCATGTGCTACATCACCTATAGGAGACTTGTAGTCACTGTACACAAAACTGACAATACACACCTGTAGAACAAATGTTAGCACTGTTTACAGGGATATAATCTGTAATGTCACTAATGGACTGTTTTTTTCTCTCTCCCCACCCCTTATCTTCATGTATTTCTTATTGGAATGTATTATTATGATTTACTGTTAACATATTTTGTTACAATAACTATATTTTGGGAAATGGGGAAATGTGGTTTATTATTGCTATGTGTTATTATGCTTTCATACCAACATATTTTGTTAAATTAACCATTTGGTTGGCCTTGTGTGGTTTATTATTGTTATGTGCTATTATGCAGTCATATTAACATATCTTGTTAAATTAACCATGTGGTTGTCCTTATGCTATAACTGTTACTGGCATGCTGTTAACATATTGATTGTTCTGTTATTTCATGTTGTTTCACATAGAATATACATTGCTATGTATTTGGGATAATTAAAATGATGTTCCATGCTGTTAATACTAACAATGATTTATTCATAACTGACCTCAACTTACTGCTATAGTTCAATTACCAGAGCATGTCAAAGTAGGTCAGTTCTGGCTGATCCCCCTATCTTGCCTAAACCAGCTGTGGCACTGAGTCCCAGCACTTCTGGGACCCAGACTGGTGGTGCTCCCTCTGATACCCCTGCACTACCTCTAGGATCAGGTAGTACCACCCGACTGGACCGGACTTGGCCCCACCCTGGGAGCAGTAGTGGAGGGGGTGCTGTCACCTGGGATGAGCTGCCAGTCTTGCAGCACAATATAGTCTACCGTGGGTTTGACCATCACTTGACCCTGATTAAGGGCACTCTAGTTAACCTGGTGAGGCAGCCTCACCCTGGTGCCCAGCCTCCAGCCCTGCCAACCATGGGGCAGTGAAGGAGCAGTGCTGACAATTCCATGGGTGGGGATGTCAGTCATGCTGCTGTTGTCTGGGGGCACATGGGACTTAGATTCCATAACACCCACCGTCTCCAATGTGTCACACACCGCCCCTATCTACTGTCTTGTCTGTCTTGTCTGTCTGCAAATGCCTCCTCACCTACCCAACTTACCTCCTACACATGTAGCTATCTCCCTTCCCCAACATTCCACTCACACCTTAAAAATAAAATGGGCAACTGTCCCAATAAAAAAAAAAAAAAAAAAAAAATCACCCCATACATAGCTATCCATTTTGCCCACATGTCCACTGGAAACATGCTATTTGGTCCAATTGGCTTGACAATGCAGTTATGTTGTCCTCATCACTCTCTCTGTGGGTCAGAGTTCAAATCCATGTACATATTCTGTCAAAGTGCACAGTTGTTATTGTACAAGAAATGGATAGCTATGGTTCTTTCCTACACCCTTCATGCACATCCCTACCTGCCTTCCACTATGTTTTTCCTCCTACTTGCACCCCATTTCACTACTTTCCTATCTCCCCAGTTTTCTTTTCTTTATACATTTTTTAATATGATGCTGCAAGCCAGGCCATGTGTGCAGCTTCGCGAAGCTCAACTAAATAGAGCTATATTGATTACATGTGTCCTTAAAATTCTATTACACATTAAATCAAATAAACACATGTTCCATGTTTCAAACCTGAGACCATCGTATCTGCAGACCAGTACATTAACCTGCCATGCCACACAATTCTTACTTAAACTTGCTGCTTTAAAAAAACGTAGTAATTGCCAGTTACAGTCATTAAACGCATTTCAGCTTAGCTGCATGGTGCACTGTGCCACGAAAACTTGAATAAAATTTAATGGAAAATGTGGGAGTGTTCCTGGGACTCTGGTGCAATAGTACAACACTACAAAGCCAAAAAGACATAATAATAGATGTGAGGCCTCTGATAGCAGGTACATGTGCCCTTTTATAAGCAACATGTGGAAAGACACCTGCTAAGGCATTAATGGCAAAATACATGTGTAACTGGGACCCTGATGCAGAAATACACCCATATAAAGCCTTGCACATACTGACAGATGTATAACATGATTGTCACAGCATGTAGGTGTGCACATATGTCTTGCAAGTACACTTGCTGCAGCCGTAACTCAGTATTTCAGTCTGTTAAATGCCTCATAAACAGTATATTTTTGCCACACACAGTCCTGGGTTCAAATCATTTGGTGTGTAGCATTGAATTTTCAGTATTGTGAAGCCAGCAATTAATGGCAGAGCCATGCACTCTTTATCCACACAATGCATGTCAAATTAATTTGACTGGTTTTAACTGATGGAAGTCACAGGCCTGCAGGTAGGAACATACTTCACGTATCTCTATAGCAAATGTATATGTGCATAAATTGTCACGCCATGCAGTAATATGCATTCACAGAGAATATCAACTCAGGTACTGTGAATGAGGGCCACTAATATCAGAGTGCACCACACAATACTTTCAGAGTCACAGTGTAGATTACAACAGCTGAACAACAAACATACACATTTGAAGTCCCTGCTTGTAACAAGAACTGCCCTCACACATGCTGCAAATTACTAGCAGACTGCAATACATGGCCTAACAAATGACCAAATGGTGGACATGTATATATATATATATATATATATATATATATATATATATATATATATATATATATATATATATATATATATATATATATATATATATATGTGTATGTGTATATATATATATATATATATATATGTGTATATATATATATATATATATATATATATATATATATATATATATATGTATATGTACCCCATGCTCAAGGACAACCAAACATGTCACCTAGTACTCTGTAATTGATACCATTGCTTAACATAATTACCTTAAACACATGCCTTCATTGGAGTATACAGCATACTCTCGCTCTGGGCCTGGCTCTACAACTAGGCTTACACAGCTCACACAGTTACTCCTACAGCTTGTTGTCCTCCAAAGTCTTCACACCCTCTGCCTATGTCTATTATCTGCAGCAGTAGCTGCAGCCTGTAGCACACCCACCTCTATATAAAGGTGTCTGCTGCAGACCTAACCTCTATGACGATGTAGTGTTCTCACCCCAGTAATGTCCAGAACAACATATCAGAAATGGGCACTAATCTACGTGAAGGCCTTATATATTCTACAGTGGCTGCATGTCATTGACTGATGATAGTACAAACCAGCTGTTTTGGCTACAATTAGCATTTCAGAACCACAGATTGGTTTAGAGATAATCACCTGCTGCTGGGAAGCATGTTTACAAGGCAAGCAGCTGGCTATGGGGAACCATTCTGTATGAGATCTTCCTTACACAGAGCACGCCATTGTGACAACTATACTATCATCACATATCAACAGAGGAGAACTGCACTCCACCAGGTATGTAAATGTTTTTATGTAAAACACGTTGCAGATGGGGGAACAGACTTATGGGGAATGGTGATTACAGCATTAAGCCTGTCTCAGACCTGTGATAATGACATGGCAATGACCTCCTGCTGTCTTACACAGGATGTATAAAACATCAAGAGTGTATTGTCTTTTGTTATTGTGGCACTCTGGTCTTGTTGGACTATCCCTTTATAGTGGTTGTAATAGCATACTGCTATTTGTATGGCTTTGTTCGTATGACATATTATCGAGGAGTTGCCCACAGGGGACACACCACAGTAGACCTGAGTGTTGGGTGTATGATAATACAGCACTAGCTGCCATGGCACGCACGGGAATACCTGACTATTGCTACTACCTCAGTTGTATCCACACACTTTGTTTGTTTGCACACTGTGGAGTATGACATGTGTGAGCAAGCAGTGGTTAGTGCCAGCCATTATGGCCTTGCTGTATCTGTACATAGTATACATCCACTTATGTGATCCTGAAATATGTTAATCTTTGGTTGTCTCTCAGGAATTATGTACCAAAGATGCCATGTACCCTACTCAGATGCAGAGAATGAAATTATACTGCTAGCACTAAGGCGACATCATCACATCCTGCTATCCAGGGGAGACAAAGCAGGGAACAGTGGACTGCACTCTGGGCAGACCTTGTCTGCGATGTGAATAGTACAGGCCAGCAGGGCAGGACATATGAGCAGGTTCGACAGAGGACAACCAACATGATAAATGCTGCACTACGAATAGCAGCAGATGTAGCCAGGGATTGTGCTGTCACCAGTGGAGGGCCTGCAGTGGAACAACCAGTTTCGGCCACTGAGGAATTTCTGGCATACCAAGGCACACACAACTCCCAGGCATCCATCACACCATACATCATGGATGTGGGTGCCACAGTTTCCACAGCTGAGGAGTGTGCAAGTAAGCTTACTGTGATCAGCATTGCAATACTGTAGCTGTCAGTGTCTCAGGCTACAGATACTTTTATGTGGGTGTCAGGCCTTTTTTCTTTGGGGGGGTTAACATCAGCTATACACTCATACTCAAATTGTGACCAGTACAACAAGTAACACAGTAACTAATGTAAATGTGAGCTATATAGACGTATTACCTTGTTGTGCTGAGACATGAAGTGGTACTAACATTACCTTACCCTCAACGTTTCACAGGTCCGTCTGGTTTTGCTCAAGGCCATGGTCCTAAACCTAGTAAGCATGACAGCTGTTTTGTTAAGGAACAATTATATTCTAGTACAGTGAAGGGGCAGAATAATGTCCTATGTAAACATAACTATGTGTGTAAACAATGTAGGATGTTTTTAAATTCCAGACAGGAATAGGTACCTAAGGTTTCTAGAAGGGGTAGTCACAGGAGTGTAGTTCAACAAACAGATACACTATGGCAGTTACAGTTAAGAGCACATAAGGCACCTGCTTTAAATGAGGCAAGACATCTAAAATGCCTTTTAAAATATAACAGGTTGAAGGTAAATACATTAGGCAGTGACATTTATATTCCCATATATTTGTTAAGAGAGTTGTACTGGGTTTTTATGTGTTGTTTTGTTTTTTCAAGTATAGTGTCATACTGATTAATTAAAAGGTAGATATTACTGGTCATGTTTTACTTGATTTACTTCAAGTGATTGTTATAAAGGTCCTGAGTTGAATTTATATTTTGTTCCAAGAAAGTGTTTTGTGGACGACAGCAGAGAAGAAAGTTGGTTGCCCACTAATCCAGTTTTTGGGTCTTCATTGTTATGAGTCTTGGAGGCTTCTTGTACATAAGAGTGCAGATATTAATGCACTGTTTTTTTCTTTTTTATTGCAGGTAATCATGGGGGTTAGTGCCTGTCCCCTACGCAACCTGATGTCATTATCTCTTCAGACTGATAATGATGATGGCCACATTGAGGTACAGGTGGAGGTGTTGGGGGCTGAATCTGTCCCGAAGGTAGACATCCCTCTTCTGCCCTCATTGTCGCTGCACACATTCTGTATGCCCACACATACCCTGCCCCGAGAGGCTACAGATATTGGACAGTCAGAGGGTGGGACATTGAACAGGAAAGTATGGCAACTATGGCTCCAGTGAGTATAGACACTGGCCATAACCAGACAGCTGGTGAGGTCCCACACAGGCAGATTGATAGGGGGTGCTTATAGGAGGCCTGCTGTCTGTCCACCACCTGTGGCAGGTTTCACATCACTGGTTACTTGGCGCATGTTTTGGGATGTCATGGAGGTGAAGGCATGTTGTGAACGGAACACCAGATGTATGCTTAGGGTTATGGATGCAGCATAGTCTGACATCCGTGACTGCCTCCCCCGCATAGGGACACCCTGGAGTGGTTCACTAATGCAGTGGACAGATAGTGGGCTGAGACAGTGTCTGTCTTGGACCACACATTGTCTTTGCTGGAACTTGTGGTTGGAGTTGAGCGTCGGACCCATGGATGTAGGTCAGAAACCCCATCTGCTGACAGTTCACATGGCCATGCACACTCACACTCTTACAGTGGCAGTACATCCAGCACTACAGAGGGGAGTATGCTGTCCACACCATGACATGGCAGGCAATAGACTCGTGGTCCTGGATGGTCCCATGGGGGACATAGTCCCAGCTTACAGCAGTCACCGTCAGGTACCAGCACCGCTTCTGACCTTGGGCATGTAGGTGCCAGTGCAACTCCTGGCAGAGCCAGTTCCCATGTTTGTAGCTGGAGATAATGAACTATCAACTCTACCATGTACGGTCTAAAGCTGTCCAACATACACATGTGTAGGGCTTGCACTGAGCTTGACTATGTACACAAACTCGCAAACCACTGTCAAATGCAGGTCATCTACGTACACACGCAGCACCTTTTCATGGTGCATCTTACATGGTCCCCTCCTGAATCACACACATGCTGTCTACCATTTGAGCAAGTCTAGGCCTCCTGCACCCCCACACAACACCTTGTGCAAGTGATGATACCTATGCCACATCCCTGTCATCCTTGCCATTGATACAGGGAATGAAGATATGTCTCTAATGCACAGGGTGACTATATTAGTCAACATGTACTTGTGTAATGCAGTGTTGGCTCACCATGCCACTTCTAGTGGTTATCGACAGATCCTGTATGCTGACATTTCTCATGAGTACACCACATACATCTGTGTACTTTATGTTGTATGATGTTGTATTGGCTGTGTAGTATAGTAGATGGATGACTCACTGTAAGGACATTAACCTAGTATGTGACATTAGTACTACATGATTGTGGGGGAGATTTGTCTAGCAGACTGAAACACACCCTTGGAACACAACCCTGACTAATGTTATACAGGGCACCTGTGTGTACCTCAGCACATGCCATCTGTCTGATTGGCTGGGTGACCATCATCTTAACACAGGGTATCTGCCTGTGTCCCTCTTGGACTGGGGCAATATGTCCTGATCATGTAACTACAGGTACAATGATGTCAATGATAGTGATGGCCATTATTCTAGTTCATTTCAAACATCCTATGGTTCCATAGCATGATGTACAATGCCCTAATAGGCTCACACTCAAACATGGCTAAGTTGAGGCTAGCACTACTTCCAATCTCTGTATACAGGACACGCCAGGGTACACACATATTGCAAGTTGGCTATTTGTCAATGTGAACACTTATTTATGTAATGGTACATACTACATATCGCAGTATGTGTTGCATGCAGCACATCTCATGTCTGCTAGTACTATCAGTTTAGGACATATTATGCTTGATGACTTAAGCAGGCCTTGTTGTGTTCAGTCCACTGGGGTACCATATCACCCACTACAAATAAAATAGTGCAAAAGCCTACCTATGTCTAGGTGACCAGGGTTATGGCATGTGGATATAGACACATGCAGCAAGTGGTCTGGAGTGAGATTAGAATCACTACCTTTCTAATCTTATACATGATAGATAACAGTGAGTACATATTGTATGCCCCACAGCTTGCGTCTGATAATATACTGTCAGCTGGTAGTCTTAAGGTGGCTGATATCATCAGGCCTTGTGGAAGAAGGCAGTTTGGAAGCCAGCAGCAAGTTACAGGCCCAAAACGTGCATAACCATTGCAGGTAGATAGCCCACAAGGTCATGTCCACTGTTTTGCAGGTGAATATACACACATGCACAGAGACATGCACCAAGTGGACTGGATTGAGATTAGAACCCCCTACCTATCTAGTCTTAAACACTACAGATAACAGTTCTTATCACATGTGCCATGGCTTACATCTGATATTACACTCTCAGCTGGTAGTCTTAAGGTGGCTGACATCAGGCCTTGTAGAAGAGGGCAGTTTGTATGCCAGCACCAAGTTAAAGGCCTTAAAAGTGCATAACCATTCAAGGTGAATAGCCCATGAGGGCATGCCTGTTGTTTTGCAGGAGAATACACACACATACACACATACAGACACACACACACACACACACACACACACACACACACACACACACACACACGCACACACACACACATGTAGCAAGTGGGCTGGAGTGAGATTAGAATCCCCTACCTATTTAGTCTGATACACTAGAGATCACAGCACTTTTCACACAGGCCACGGTTTAAGTTTGCTATATATGTAATTGCAGGCACAGTACTTGTGCATTACACAAACTAGGCTTGTGTTGAACAGCATCTGTGGCCTGCAGAATGATATTGCTTCATACTGTTATCTGCATCTAGTATCTTGGAAGTGAGATAACTGTTTTTATTCTAGCTATGTGTGTACAGTTACCAGTATGGCCATGTGTGGCTGCTTGCAGTTACATAGGCAAACCTGTGAGCAGGGATAATGTGCCATGTCCATACATGCATTGACAACATTAAACATTACACCACCTGCTCACTTGTGTCTGTCTATGTGGTGATGTCTAGCAGGCACAGGGGTCTGTAGGTAAGTGGATTATGTACTGTTGTGCCCTTAGCTTGGATCCTTTGAGCAACAGAAGGGCTGTGTGATAGTTCAGACTTACTCACCATTATTAGGGTACGTTGGACAATGCAGACATCCACACACATATTTCTGTATATAACAGGGATGTATATATAAATGTAGCTGTGTGTATTCTATGTATATGTGCTATATAGATAGATGGGGGTGTATGTATAATTTTAATATATATATATATATATATATATATATATATATATATATATATATATATATATATCCCTGTATATATCTATTTGACAATACATAGTGATAGATATACTATGCATGTGGAGAGAGATAGTGACAGATGGATATATATACATATAAGTCTGTATGATAGACATTTATACATAACAGCTCATTTAGATGAAGGGGCAACAGAATTGCGCTCATTTTAACTAAGTGTTTGGGCATGCCTAGTGGGAATGTCAGTACTTATAAAGTGATTTCATGCCACACATACCTGTACTCCACTCCAGGATTTTATATGTTACAGAGATTAACATCCAACCCTGTTTCTGCAGTTCTGTACTTCACTCAAAATCTCCATGGCATTCTCCATTTGTGTGCTGTACGTAGTATGTGACTGAGGTTGGTAATTTACACCACCAGCAGACTGACAGTCTGCATACCTGTCTAACTGTCCTGATTTTCACAGAATGTCCACAGTTTTGCCTCATATTTTTGGTCTGTTCCTCATACATTTGTGGTCTTCTGGTGAATTACTGAATATGGCCATCTCTACATTATACTAACTACTGATAAACATTTGTGTTTCGGACTTTATATCCTTCAGAAAATATGTAATAATGCAACACCTTTACTTACAGAAGCTTTCTGGGTTTATGGGAACAATATTTAAAATATGCCCATATGTTTGGGCCTTTGTCCACCCAGTCTTTCTGGCTTTGTCCAGATATCTTGCACTAAGAGGTTAAGAAGTATGACAGTCTATGAAAACACCAACATAGTATTACCTCACATGCAAAAGATGTGAGTAATTCCAGATTAGAACCATCAATACTATCACTCATGCTAGCTTCCCTATTTCACTGAGCCACACAGGACACCAAACAGAGAGGAGTCATTCATCACACAATCAACAGCATAAATATGTACATTGTTATCCTGTGTGAAGAGACATACAATGTGTGAGCGATATCTATGTTACAGCCCTGAGATTGCCTGGTCCACTGATATACCATAGCTGATTTTCTGTTAAAGCAGTTATACGAGTACACTGCTGTACAGGGGGTGGAGGAACAACAGCATATGATCAGCTTGGGTAGACAGTTGTACACATATCATGTGTGGCCACTGTTTAACATCTCCCTTGCCTGATGTTATGAATATTCCAACCATCATACCTAGGGAATATTAAGGAACACATACTATTGGACTGTGCATCTGTAGTCCAAAGTGGATGTTACATCTGTCCAAATATCCCACTATATTTCCTTGCAATAACAGCAGCAGATCCATACATATAATACCATATTATAGCAATCCTTAAAATTAGTGTGCAGGTTAGAGACTTACCTTGCGAATGCAGCAGTTGACAGACTTGTAGTTCAGGGCTGACTCTGTGTGATGCAAGCAGTATGCAGACAATACATGGATAGGTACAGGTTGTGTGGGTTGCCTGGCATCAACTATTTTAATATATGTATGTGAGTAGGAGTAAGATGTCAGTCTCTAGGGCCCTAGGTTGTCAGTGAATGTGTTATGCGTTGTCTCTTAGCCAATGCCAGGGCAAATTGAGCACACCTACATCTGCCTTTATCCGAGTCCTCCTGTGAGTGTGGCTGTGGTGATCTAGGCATTGGTGGGGGACTGTGTATCCCTTCCCTTTGCTGATCCTGCTGCAGTTGTTTCTATAGGATCATATTGTGTAGCATGGCACATACTGTGAACATATGTGCACATTGGCTGAGAGTACTGCAGGGCTTCACCAGATATATCGAGGCACTGGAACCGTGACTTTAGCAGCCCAAACAAACTCTCTGTGATGTTCCTAGTTTGTGCATGTGCATCATTATGGCATTTTTCTGTGGGTATGTGTGCACTCTGATGGTGCAGATTGTGGGGAAAGAATCAGATTTTTTGGTGTATGCATACTTTATAGTACTCGATTGTTGCTGCTGCCTGAATGATTGGCTACCTACTTTATAGTGTTTGACTGTAGGTGCTGCGTGCATGATTGGCTACCTATGATGAATTTCACCTGCCTAGTATATCATTAATATGATTTAATGGCCCTAGTTTAAGTTAAACAGGGATCAAAACTAATTAATACATCACTGCCTTTTAGATACTCTCAGCAGTGTGGTGTGCCATGCATTTGTGCGCCCCTTAGGTAAACAAAGCTTAGCAATCAGTGGACATGCCCTCCAGCCTTCCATGCTCAGCATAACGGAGCACCATGCAAACATGAAGAAATGCACCTCGTAGGTAAACAAAGCATAGAAGTCAGTACACACATTCCCCCACAGTCCCATGCTCAGCACAGAGGTGCGCCACACAAACAGGCACAGCTAAGCTCCAATCAGCTTAGTATTTATTGGACACACCCTCTCCTGATGTCTGCTACCTCCTGTGTGCACACCAACATGGTTCTCTGCCTAAACAGAGGGGATATGTGAACACGACTACCCCATTATGCTATCCAATAACGCCACCTCATTTGCAGACAACCTGGAAACTACACGCTTCCAAACCCTACCATGTTAGTAATAGCACCAATGCACTATGGTCCACGCAGGGTCCTATAATACATTTCTGTCTCATAATATTACTTTTATTTCCACTTTTTTTAATGCGTGTATGCGCACTGGTGAGCGGTATGCAAGCATGGCCAGATTATTATTTTTTGTTTTTATTTTAACATATTTTCTGTAACTTTTGATACATACAGAAGATATTTTCACTCATATCTGTGTGTGGTATGCCATGTCTGGTCATCTATCTACACTTTTCCAGCCCCTTTTTTTCTGTCTACATTCATGTACATGTAATTTTTCCGTGTACACTACGGACACTGGGAGGGGTCTGCAAGGCTACCTATCTGCTTGCTGGATCACTCTACCTGCCTCATTTGCATGAGATTCACCTGCTTATGAGGTGATCTGCATGCCACAGAACTTCCCATGTTGGCACCTCCATGCATGCTGCCCATCAGTGCTTACTGGTTTGCAAATCTTCTAACTTTCAAGTAAGCAGTGTGGCACGATGCCTACACTGTAAAAAAAGGCTGTGTAAACTTTATTAAATTCGCTCACTCAGTCCAGGGGATGAGTTTCCCTCTCTCTCTCCAGGATCCCAGTAAGACTCCCTATTGGCACAGCTGTAGAGTTGAGTCCCCAGCTGAGAGTCCCTGGCTAAGTTCTCCACCACTCTCTCTGTGAAAACAGTATAATCTGTCCCTGCTCCACTTAGCTGACACACACTCTTTGAAATTTCATTTTCACACACACTCACCTGGAAAAGACTGGCACAGATTTAATAGCTATGCCCCTCTGCCCAGAGTATAAGGTAGATACTGCTACCAGGACACTTCAAAGTCAGCTAATCTAAGGCTCTTATAAGGGTACACAATAATACTGAGAAAAAAATGTATACTAATACAAATGATAGTGCTTGACCAATGCAGCCAAGGCTTTCAGAAGTGACCAGAGTGTCACCAAATAAATATAAGTACTCTCAAATGTTAAAATATCCTCTGAAGGACCAGCCACAATAAGAAGTTTAAATGTATTTTATAATAAATCATAAAAGAACATGAAATACTAAATATCTTTTTACAACAAACACCAGAGTTTAAATCACAGGGAATATTAAAACAATACAGATGAACAGATTCACACAGATACAGAAAAATAGTACTTACTATTCTCACTATATTTTCCCGACTGATCTAAAGAATTACTATTCCCTGGATACTTACTAAAGCAAGGCAAGATGAAGTGGGTGAGTGATCCTTCTATGTCAGGTTTCAAAAACAGACTGCTCTGAGACTTTTTTGTCATCTAGCATTAGAACATCATTACAGTGCTGGATTACAGAATGACATTTATTTATGTATTTATTTGAACAGTAAAAAAACAAAGCAGGAGGTAGCAGCCACGGCTATGTAGAATAACAGCTTTATTAGTAAAAGAGGTGAGCACTTTTGTGGCACCAGCTTTAATGCTGTGCTTTATTCTTTTTTGATTGTCTGATGAAGTGGTTGGTGCCACGAAAGCGCTCACCTCTTTTACTAATAAAGCTGTTATTCTACATAGCAGTGGCTGCTACCTCCTGCTTTGTTTTTTACTGTTCATTTTATTATTCTTGGAGGTAACTCTTGCCAGCACCGTTTGGTTTTATTGCGGATTTATGTATTTATTTGTTTGTCATTTGTTGACTGGGACTGTCTGACTGTGCAAATGCCCGGACCTGGGGAGAAAAGCTCCACAGAAAATTGCAATCTTTAAAAACAAGCAGAACAGTAATAAAAATGAGAAAGGTATATCATAGGAAATAAAAACATCAAGTTTCACAATAAACATATTACACAATACTTACAATATGGTACAACAGAAGTTTCTTGCTAGAAGAACTAAAACAATGTCAGATATCACATACATCTGGTTATCTGACTTCTGGTTCCCATACTACCCCCTTTAGGTTCATAGATTAGTACTAGGCTAACTGTCCTTTTGGGTCATTTGAAGCCTAGCCAGTTACTACATGTGAGAATCAAACCCTGCACCTTGTGTCTTTAAGGTAAACACCTTAACCATTATGTCATCCTCCCACCCCTAGTTTAGCAGAAAGTGAACCAGAATCTCACACATATGTGTTACCATACACACAGACAGAGCTTTGCTGATATGTGTTATAGCATCTGGAAACCATAAAACCATTTCAACACTTCCACCCTTCCAGAGTAGCAATTAGTTCACTGCTAAGGGCAATGCAGCAGGATTTGTAGTCCTTGTTTTTAGAGACATTTCACCTCTGGCTGTAATCAGAACTGCAAGATACAAACTGTATGGCCTACTAGGTAATTTATTTCAGACTAGTTTTCAAAGTTAGCTGGACTGAGATTAACCTCTTCTCTTCCAGTAACCTCTGTTACTATATCAATTTTAACCGTTATAATACAGTCTGACATAATACAGGTGTATTTCTTTTCTGTCCAGCAGGACACACTGTTGGTACATTTTAACACAAACAACTTTACAAATACATTTTCAACACATGCACCTGTACAGTTTGATATACAAATGACATAATCATTTACAAAACTCTAGCCAGCTAAGCTGGCATATATCACACATCCACTGCCCTACTTCACCTGCCATAGCTGGAAATACCTCACATCTTCACATATGTATTTGCAGGAATGAAGCCATTTAATTTAAAAGCCAGATATGGACAGCATGAATCATGCCACCCATCCCATTTCCACCATTATAAATATTTTGGAGATTTTTTGCAAACTTTGGATGTGGGTGTGTAGGCACAGTACAGCTTTAACCGCTGTTGTGCAGTTCAGCTCCAGTGCATGCTAACATTCAGTACTGGACCTGAACTGCACTAACAGTGGTGGTGCAGTTCAGCTCCAGTGCATGCTAACATTCAGCACTTACAAATGATATGATGATTGTAGGAGTCTACTGCTTAAAATTAAATGTTCATTTCTTAGGTGGATGTATTTGGAGTGACATGACCATTTTTAACTATTTTGAAAGAGATTTGAGGATAAACTAGCAGTTTCTAGGTTGGGAGATTCATG
The DNA here is from genome assembly GCF_019279795.1 of Protopterus annectens. Classification (NCBI taxonomy): domain Eukaryota; kingdom Metazoa; phylum Chordata; order Ceratodontiformes; family Protopteridae; genus Protopterus; species Protopterus annectens. Next base: position 355,559,783 of record NC_056737.1, on the reverse strand, counting down.
TTGGCTCATCAAGGTTTCCTGTGGGAGGAAGTTGGGGTTGGCATAGTGGGTAAGCTCTTAACTTCAAAGATCCAAGATACAGTGTTTGATTCTGACGTTATTGGCCAGACTTGTAACAGGTTCATAGTTAAGTACTAAGCTATCTGTCCAAAGGCATTTATAAGCCTAGCCAGAACGTGTTGGCCTTTGCCGCCCCCTTAGAATAGTTCCCTGTGCCTCTGTCCAGCAGAGCCATTGAAATGATCCCTGGGGTAAGCTTTCTGTTTCCCATCCCCTCGTCAAGGTTCTTCTTGAAGAGGGTTAGCGAGGAGCCCTGCCTAATGTAGATTGGAATCTTGTTCCAGAGCATGGGAAGCCTCTGAGACAGGAATCTATCCCTCCAGCACTTCCTATTTATTGTTGTGGTGAGGTTTAGATCCCTGGAGCATGTGGCTCGAGGGGATATGGTTTTCTTTATGTGGAGTGTGTCCATCAATTCTGGGTTGGACATGGCCTTGTATGTCAGGAAGAGATCACCTCTGAGTAGGCGGCAGGCAACCGAGTACAGCTGGAGTTTCTTCAGTCAAGCAGCATAGGGGATCTGCTTGAAGCCAGTGATCCTCTTGTTGAGGAACTTCTGTGATCTTTCCAGTTGTTGCAAGTGTCTTGTAAGGTACTCCCAAATGGGGCATTGTACTCTATGATGGTCTGATGAGTGATGCGTAGAGGGGACCAATGACCTCTTTCGATCTGGATGCAAACCCTTTTGTGATTAGGTGGGCCACATAGAAGGATAGAAGGATTTTCTAACCACTTTGGCAATGTGATTATCAAAGAAGAGGTTATTATTTACTTGGGTCCCAGATCCCTTATTACGTCTTCCATATTTAGGGGGCTACCACTTATGTGGTAGTTTGTGGGTACTTTGTTTTTTCCAAAGGGGATGACTATGCACTTTTTGGCATTTAGCTTGAGGCCATGGTTTTGACACCAGGTATCTGTTTCAGTGAGACCATTTTGGAGGATGTCTGTGTCAGCCAGAGAGTCAATTATAGCCCCTAGTTTGCAGTCGTCTGTAAACTTGGTCAGCCATAGTCCTCCTGTGCTTGCCTGTACCTTCGAAGAAGTATATGTCGAACAGGAGGGGTCCTAGGACTGAGCCCTGGGGAAAGCCACTTGTAATCGGTTTAGAGTCAGACCTAGCTCCTGCAACTCTTACCATGTGGGTTCTGTCCATGAGCCAATAGGCAACCCATCTCATGACGTAGGGGTTTATGTTCAGGCAGGTGAGCTTGTCTATAATACCTAAGTGGGGAATGGTGTCGTAGGCCTTTGCGAGGTCTAGGTAGGCTGTGTGGACCACCTTTCCCTCGTCTATAGCCTTGGTAACTGTCTCAAAGAAGTCCACCAGGTTTAGGAGGCATGGTCTGCCCTTAACAAAGCCGAACTGGGTAGGGTCCACTGTTTGGAGGTTTCCAATGTCTCTGTAAATGAGATCCATGAAGATGCTCTCCATAGCTTTGCAGACCAAGCTAGTCAGGCTTATCCTGCAGATTGACAACCTAGTATGAGATTATGAACTATGGAAACTAAATGCTGAACTACTCTCCCCAGAAAAGACACTAGGTATGACAGCAATATGCCTCAATTGCCTCCAGGGAAATTCCTAATTTTTAATCAGATTTGAGCTCTTCTGCCCCTCTTTATCACCCTCCCCAATACTGGTGATCTTTGAATAAAATGACTATAATTACAGTCATAAACATCTTTTACTGTGGAAAAATGTGTATTATACAACGACCTTTCCATTAATATTCCAAAATGTGCACTCTGATTGGTCAGCGTGCACGTTGTAAATCAGACTTATGCTAATGGAAAAAGGTCCGGTCGCTCTGACTTTTTTCATTAGTATAAGTCTTTTTTTTTTTTTTACAGCAACGGAGAACCCAAGATCTCCGTTGCTTTTTAGAAACTGGCTCACTATGTTAAAGGAGTTTAACATAGCAAGACAGCTTTAAAAAAGTAACGGAGATCTTCCTTTCTCCATTGCTTTTTTTAAAGCTGTCTCGCTACGTATGGGTTTAACATAGCGAGACAGCTTTAAAAAAAGCAACAGAAATTCTCTGTTTCTTTTTTTAAAGCTGTCCCACTATGTTAAACTCCTTTAACATAGGGAGACACTTTGTAAAAAACAACGGAGATCTTGCTTTCTCCGTTGCTTCCACCCTCAGCTCTGAAGTACTGCGTAAGCATACGCAGTACATCAAAACTGCCGCAGAATACCAGACAGCTGCAGAAGGGCAGCACAGAGGCATTATACAATGCCATTATTTAAGAAAAGTATTTTCTTTCTTAAATAATGTCATTGTGTAATAGTATTAACCTAACATAGCGAGACAGTGTTTAACGAGTTATACTAATGGAAAAAAGTCCGGGCGACCGGACCTTTTTCCATTAGTATAACTCGATTTACAACGGGCACGCTGGCCAATCAGCGTGCACGTTTTGGGGGGGGTCATGATATAATGCTTAACTTATCTTACTCTATCAACGTCTAGAGTCAATAGTAAACCCAGATTCTAATGTGCATTTTGTGTTCTTTCATTTTCATTCACACGTTGACTTTCCTGATGTACGATAAGAACAACCACCAAAAAGCACTTGCCATTTCTTTCTAACACATTAAGTTGAAATAACCATCTTGAATATCCAATAAAGTTGTGGAAAATATTTTTCATTACAACACAAAGTATAGCACGGTTTAAAGAAATTCAAGCACACATTAAAACTTGCGAGCATGCGTGCCACATCCCTCCACATATCATTACGGACTGCGACCGCTGATACCAGCGTACTTCCCGTTTACCCACCGCCATTTGCTGTTTACCTACTTGAGCTAAAGGGGCGTGGCTAACCAATTCAAGGTCAACTGTATATGAAAAACTAGGGGAAAGAGCGCATATAGTGCACCGACAGTGAAATAAAAACCTATACAGGTTTCCGTTTCGCATTAAAACCGTCAAGTGCGTACAGACTAACAGATTACTGTGAAAACCATCACGTTAACGTAGTTTAACTCTCGCAGACTGACGGCATGTATTACAAATACAACGGGTTCACCCAGAGGCTGTCCGGGTGCTCCTCACGCGCAGCCTACTGCCCCCAGGTGTGTCCTGGTTATTGTGTTTAGTGCAGTGCTTGCAGCAAAAATGTATGCTTTTGCAGGTGTAAAGTGCCGATGCATGTGTAATGCGGGTCTCTGCCTTTTACATTTTGTTGTGACGTTTGCTGCTTTCACCCGAAATGGAATTTTTTGGCTGAATGAGGCTAGTGACACTTGACCAACGATTGCAGCTTTTCTAGTGAGAACTCTAGGATAAATGTCAACATGCCTTTTGGGGCTTTTTTTTAAACAATAACTGACGTATATAGCTCAGCAAAAATGGTATCAGTACAATAAGATAGTAACTTGTAGACTGGAAAGAACGCAGCATATATTTTGACGTCGCTCAAATGCTCTAACCAGCAGTGCCATGGTAATGTGTAGCATGAAGCAAAGATTGGGAAATGGTGGCCAAGGCAGTAATATCCAATATGTGAGATCAGATAACGTGGGGGTGGGGTTACCATCTTCGCCCACTTTGCGGGGGACAGTCCCTCTTTGGGCAGTTGTGTCCTGCAAAACAAAAACCTGTAAAAGTGGCAAATGTCCTGAGATATTAGGGCAAAATTATTTCCTATATTTTATGTAATAGTTGCATAAAACAGTTATTCTGTATCTGAAACAACTAAATGTTATAAGAAACAGAGTAAGCAACTAAAATGCTACAAGAATAAGCTTTCATTTAGGCAAAACAGTGAAGTTATGTCCCTCATACTGGCTGGTGGGTATGGTTTGGCCTGCAAAATCTGATGTTTGTACCACAATTGTCCCACTTTGGGCATTTGAAAGGATGGCAACACTGGGGGGGGGGTTAATGAAGCTGCAGCCCAGGACCCACGTGTTCAAAATAGGCGCTGCTGCTTCCACCCCCGCTTTAGTATGATATTCTGTGCTATTGCCACACCAAATAATAGGCCTTTTTTAAAGTTAATTTACAGGCCCATGAAGCTCATAATGCAGCACTGCCTATAAGGAAAATGCTTCACAGTGGTGTTGCCAGTGCATAACTTTCAATCTATCAGGAACAATCGGGGGAATACTGGATGATGTGAAGTCTGAAACTCAAAATTCTCCCATCATTTAGTGACTGCAGTCCTCAGCAATTTGGCAGAAAACCACATACCTTACCACAAATAGACCAAAAATGTAAGGCTAAAAGAATGAAATTAGGGACAGTTGAGAGGTATGTACTGGGGATGGAAGTTAAATGTGAGAAATTGTAATTAAGAGGGCAAAAAATAATGTTATATTGAGAAAAAAATAATTGTGGAGCAGAGTAAAAGTAACTAGTATAAGTATCTTTAAATATTAATGCACAGAGTATAAAGAGGGAGTGAGAAAAAGAAAAATGTAGAAAATAGAGATGAAAGAAATACTTTGGGGTTTTAATGATTACTAAAGTGTAGTGCTACATAAGAGGTGAAGACGGGAAAAAAGTAACATAAGCTAGCAGGGTGGTATAACTCTAAAATGTGTACTTGCTTAAGTTTGAAGTTTTTATTTTTAAGAAAATAAGATCACAAGCATTTATTTTGTTAGGAATCATGATGATGATGAGTGCCCTGTTCTGTTTCCTAGCCAAACTGTTTCTTACTCAAGTAGAACTGTTGATATGAGCAGATACCAGGAATGAGAATGCTAAGAGAAGACAGTCATTGAATTGGTTGTGATGACAGTCAAGTAATTGTTTGTGTGCTGGTGTAAGTAAACAGGCACTGGTGGGATGAGTTATGCATATTATTGCAATCAGTTGAAGCAGGCCTAAATGCTGTCTTGGTTATTGGTGACATCAGGTTAAGAATGTAGGATAACCTGTTCATCCGCATATTGAATAACATTGCATTGCCATAGAACTGTAACATAAATGGAGAACAGGAGCACAAGTGCATCACCCTGAAGTGGTCAGAAGACCTATAGTGCATCCTACCATTTTGCATAATTTTTACATGGTGTGCAGTTAGTTGTTGATTTGACTCCACAATGGTCCATTTTCATTTTTAGGAAGGGCGGCCATGGTGGTGCAGCAGTTAGTGTTGCTGTCTCACAGCAAGAGGTTCTCTGGTTCGATCCTCGGATGGGGTGCCTTCTGTGCGGAGTCTGCATGTCCTCCCTGGTCCTGTGTGGAGTTTGCATGTCCTCCCTGCGATCACATGGGTTTCCTCCGAGTGCTCTGGTTTCCTCCCACATGCCAAAGACATGCTGTAGGTGGATTGGACTCTCTAAATTGGCCCTATGTGTAAGTGTGTGCATAGGTGTGCCTTTTGTGGAAGGTTGGGCGCCAGGCTGGCAACTCGACATCGTAAAATTCCGCTGCCACTCATGAGTGAACAGGTGATCCGCTGTGGTGACCCCTAACCAGGAAAAGCTGAAAGAAGAAGAATGGTCCATTTTCAGGTACCACAATCTGTCCTGCTGCATCCAGCGGTCCACAGTGGCAAGGACTTGAACAGATCTTGGTATATGGCACTATAATTTGTACCTTATTTAGCTTTTGATTATGAAGCACAACATCTTGCTTAGGGCTGTGCTACTTCTTGGCCACACTGGATGTTGTACTAGATGACAGATAGTATGCTGTAGTGTTTAAGAGAGTATTGCTGTAGTGTTTAAGAAAAGATTGCTGATTATAGGCCAATCTTTTCAATGGCTCTTCAGGGGAAGTAGGGAGATTGCAGTCTTTCCTGTCTTTCAATTTCCCACCATATAGAAGCACCTCTGTGCATAATTTAATCTTCTTCATCATGCCATCACTGATGTATCTTTTAAATGGGACACCTGCTACAGAAAGGGCAAACATGTCACCCAGCAAGTTGATGGAAATGGGAGGGGGGAGGCATGTAGAAGTCAGTCTTGTGTTTGTTTTTGTTTGTTAATTGGGGTAGAGTACTGATCCTCTTTACCTTTTTTTCAGTCTTAGTTTGGAGTATACACTCAAGAAGCATATAATATGTAATATTTATTTATTTATCTGACATTTGTTTACTAGATTAGTCCAACTGGGCAGGTGCCTTTTTTCAGTGGAGACCTGAGGAGAAAAGCTCCAAAAAATTACAAAGTATAAGATAATTAATAACACAGATATATACAAGATAATAATCAAAATAAAAGTAAACATATGTAGTATTCTTGTTAAAAAAGTATAAACTTGAATAACACAATAAGTACAAGATTTTTACAAGCAGGCTAACAGTATATATAGAGAGTTTTCTGTTTTACAAGCTACCTGATGATTAAAAATATAGTACAAAATATAACAGTGATGACAATACAGTTTACCTGAAGAATACAGGCAGAAGGAGGTAGTTTAGTAGGAGAGAAAGCAGAATAAGAAGGAAATTAGGTAGTGTCAGTGCAGGAACAAGTACGAGAGTGTAGTAGATTGTCTTTTAATGTTTTTTGAAATAATTAGTATTGGCATAGCCGGCACCCGCGAAACCAGTCCCCGATTACCTCCCAATGATCGAAGGCCTCCATGCTGCAGCTGCAAGTTTCTCTACACCCTCAGCTCGTTGCTCAGCAAAGCACTTTGTGGACTTCCACACGGATGAGTAATGTCACTCTGTGATCGCTAACTGGTCCCCCCCCCTTTTTTTTTTATATATATTGTGCCTGTAAGCTGCACTAAATCAGGTCAACTTCAGTGAAGCAAGGACCTGATTGGCTGCAGCAGCCAGGAAAGTAAGTTGTCATTTTTTTTTTTTGTTTTTAACATGTAATAATGTCCAACCTGTCACTGGATAAGGAGGTTGGAAACTTTACAAATTTTGAACTGGTAAATAAAAGGTTTAAGGTAGGAAAACAGGATTTATGGCAGTTTCTTAATAGACTGTTCTACAGCTGATCACAGGATTATAAAATTATGGGAATGACAAGGTAATTGAATTGTAATACCTCTTGTAGCACCTTGTCAGGATAAATATCAGGAGAGCTATATATGGGAAGCAAACAAAACTACTGTATGATTCAGAGTAAGTTAGGAAGAAAGGATAGAGGGCAAAGTTTTAATATGTGGAAGAGAAACAAATTGAGTGTGACATGAAGCACTAGAATGTGAGAATAGAGTAATACAAAAGGATGATCTGAGAATATGGACTTCTGGATTAAATGGGGGAGTTGGGAAGTTGGCTACTGACAGAACAGATTGTGTGGGACTGGACAATGACCATCTGGAAGGATGGGGTAAGAATAGGATTAATCTATGGAAGGAGACATGGATGACAGTCAAAACATATTAGAATGGATATGCTTGAAGAGGCATTAAGAGGAAGTTCAGGAACAGCAAGCAGATTCTTCTTGAAAGCTTGGCGCTGAGGAGTCTAGACAGTTTGTAGTGAGGAATGGAAACCTCCAGCAGTGTAAATGAGACCAAGTGCTAAGATGTTTGCTGGTTGAAGGTTTTTTGTTGTGTAACACTTCAATGAGCAGAATTTAAAAAGATCACTGTCTCACTCATGTATTCTTTTTTTTCAAGGATGCTCATCAGCTCATATAGCACACCATTCTGCCTGCCTACCACCCTGTGGTAAAGAATTGTTTCTCTGTCTCTTCTGAATCATCTCCATAGGCTAACTGTGTCCCTTCCCTAAATTGTTAATGCAAGATCCCTGTTGTCTGAATTATGTTTGCATCACTGAGCCTCCACTGCATCTCAGACTCATCTTTTATCATGGTCAGAAAATCCATATACATCTCATTCATGCTGTTACTGCAGTTCTCGTCTTCTTGTTCTTGAAACATTTCTGTTAATTTGCGTTTGGCTGTCTCCAAAAATCTCATTTACTTGTTTTATTTACATTTGGATATTGTTGCCAGAACAGTACACCATAACCTCCATGAATGATGGGATAGTGGCCTGCTCCTGTAAGGGAGGATTTTTTTCTTCTTCTTTAAAAAAGACTACATTCTATATTGCTTCTGTCCATTTCCTGGACTGGACAAAGTTTCATCCTCTGCTGATAAGCCATTTTAAAACTATCCCAGGGCACTAAGAATACAGGTGACCCAGCTTTAAATCCTTTCACTGGTCACATTATCAGTATTCTTAAAATAAACCACATTTATTTATTTATTTTATTTATTTGCAGTTGGTTTACCAGGATAGTCCATTGGACCAAAAAGAACCCATTTTCAATGGGTCCTGGGGAGAAAAGCACCAAAACAAAGATTACAAAAAGATTACATTAGTTTACAATTTCAATCATTTGTAGATTAGAGACAAATCTTTAAACAGTGGTAACAAAATGATTGCAGCAGTTTAAAATTTCAGTCATTTGTGGGTTACAGAAAAAACAAAACAAAGGTTAAGCAGTTACAGTGATCATTTATGGGTTTCATTTTGTAGGAAACTAAGGTATGAGCAGATGAAATAAAGATTCTTAGGTTAAGTTTTGTATAAGAGCAAGCATTGCTGTTGTATATATACATATATATATATATATATATATATATATATATATATATATATATATATATATATATATAGTTTCTTGAGTGGAATTGTAGGATTTGTCAAATGATAAGATATTGTTACAGTTGGCTTAATTTGGTGTCTAGTAATATATGATATAGTTGTTTGTAGGAGGTCGGGAATAGGCTATGAGGGGTGGGAGCAGGAGCATTCCCATGAGGATGTTAAATGTGAGTGCAGTGATTTTTTAAAGGCAGGGAGGTTGGTGGTGATACGGATAGAGGGAGGAAGTGAGTTTCATATGCGTGCCAGGGCATAGGATGGGAGGTTTTGTCCTGGAGAGTGAAGAGGTTTGTACATCTCTATTAGGTTTTGGTTATTAGATCTTAGGAGTCTTTGTGGCATGTGCATTTTAAAGGTAGAGTTGAGAGAGGGACAGAGGGAGGGGTGAAAAATTAGTTTGTGAGCAAAAGTGAGCTGAGTATATGAGAGATAGTGAGGAAGCTCTAGCCAATTGAGTTTGTGCAGAGATGCACAGTGATAGGTAGATGATTTGTGGCTGGTGGCAAATTTGGCAATTTTATTATAACAGGAGGACAGTTTAGTTTTGAGAGATGATTGTAGGTTTGTTAGGAGAGGGGCACCATAAAGGAGAGAGGGGATGAGAAATGTAGTAGCGAGAGTGATCTTTGTAGATGTAGTGAGGAATTGATTGCTACGGTAGAGCATGCCGAGTTTTTGGTGTTTTTTTTTTTTATGTTTAGTAGTAGGTGGCTTTTGAATTTAAGCTGGTCATCAATGTGGACTCCAAGTAGTTTGGTTTCAGATACTAGTTCGAGAGATGTATTATTCTGGCTAGTGATGGAGAATAGTCTACTATCAAAGGTTTTGGTTTTTGAGGGAGTAAATACCATAAGTTTGGTTTTTGATGCACTGAGTGCTAGATGATTGTCCTTCATCCACTGTTCTGTGGTAGAAAAGGCGTCTTGAGTTAGTTTTAAAAGAGTGGGGATGGATATGGCTGCACAGATAATTGTAGAGCCATCTGCATATTGAATAAGTTTAGCATGGGGAATTGAGTGGAAGAAATCATTTATGAATATATTGAAAAGGAGTGGGCCCAAGATGGAACCTTGGGGGACACCAGTGGGTGTGTTAAGGAAAGAGGAGATGGCTTTTTTCCACTTGACAGATTGTTGTCTATTAGAGAGATAGCTGGTGAACCAATTGAGAGAGGAAGGGGATAGGTTTAGGTTAGATAGTTTAGTTAGGAGAAGGTTGTGAGAGATAGTATCAAAGGCCTTAGAGAGGTCAAGAAAGAGGGTAGATACAGTAGAGCCAGAATCTCTGTCTTTATTTACAGTTTCCAGGAAGGAAAGGAGGGCAGTCATGGTGCTGTGACCTGGTCTGAGTCCGTGTTGTGTGGAAGTTAGTAAGTTATTATCTAAGAGATAGGGAAGGAGTTGAAGATGGATACATTTCTCTAGAAGTTTTGATATAGGAGAGAGGATGGCGATGGGACGAAAGTTAGTAATATTGTTATTATTACCTCCTTTGTGCAGGGGAATGATGAAAGCCCTTTTCCAGAGTTTTGGTACAAGACCTTCTTGGATAGAGCGATTGATTAGGATGCTGATGGGGAAGGCAATGGCTTTGGCAGCTATGCTGAGGAAGGATGATGGAATGTTATCAGGGGCATTGGAGCATGGTTTTAGCTTTTGAAGGAGTTTTCTTATGGTAGAAGTAGGAATAGGTTTTAGGGAGAATGATGGGAGTTGGGAGGCTGGAGATGAAGGGGGCGATGATAGGGAAGATGCAGACATAGGGGGTGAGGTGTTATTAGAGAAGGATAAGGTTAGTTTGGAAATAGAGTCTATAAAAAATAGAGTTATAGCAGCATCTATATCTTGTGCATTTGGGTCTGGGCTTGGGTTTTCTGTTGAGCCCAGGTTTAGGAGGTAGTGATGCCTTTTCAGAATTTTTTTTTGTGTTTTGTTGGTTTTTTTGTTTTTGGAGTAAGGAATGTTTATCAATTGTGATAAACTTTTTTTTTTTTATTCACCATTGTTTGTGTTTTTTTATATTTTAGGGTGGTGGGGAGTTTTGTTTTCTTTTGCGTGCCCATGTTTTGTCTTGTCTCCTTTTTGTGTTTTTTGTTTTTTGTTTAGCAGGGGTGGTTTCTTGGTTTTTATTCTTTTTTTTTATGGGCTAAAACTATCCAGCAGTTTGCTGTATTGAGCTGTATTGAGTGTTTAACTAGGGGGGTAGTTTTTTAGGGGTTTCCAGGGGTTCCATTTTATTGATTGGAGTCTGAGAAGGGTTGTGAAGTTTTTTTTTTAGTAGTGCTGATGTAATGTAAAGGGGTTACTTGTAATGGAGATGGAAGGCGCCTGGTGAAAATGGGAAGGTGGTCACTGAGGGAATTAGGAAGAGTTCCACTATCATTGTAGTTGTGAGGGTGAGAGGCTAAGATCCAGTCTAGGGTACTTCCACTGTAGAAGTCTTTAGAGGGCTTAGTAGGCAGGTTGATGAGCTGAGAGTACTTATAAAGGTTGATGTTTAGGCGGTGTGTAGGTGAATGAATGGAAGACCAATTAATATTTGTGTCTCCCATGATAATAGTTTCATTACTGATATTGGTAGAAAGCCAGGATAGGATATCCTCAAGTACTGAGATATTGTCTCCAGGAGGGATGTAAAGTGACGCTATGCAAATGTGTTTGTGTTTATGCTATATATTAACCAGTCTACCTCCACGAAAAAGGTCCTAAGATATCGAGTATTACTGTAAAACATTATCATGAAGACCACAGATGACATAAAACTGAAAACATCAAGCATTTCTACTTATGCAGCAGAATGTTTTCCTTTGCATTGTGTCCTAAATTGTGCCGATGCTATACTGGAAATTATTTTGAAAGTATACAGAAAGTATTTATATGCTAGATGTCCACTGTTACTGTGGGCAGATACTCCTACTTTTTTTTCGTGTGTGCATTTCTGTGTGCGATGCACATCATATTAGTTGTTTTAAAAGTGTGTTTGTAGTAATGCAATAATAAAGTAAGATAGTTATAGATGCATTACTAGTGAAAGCTCCAGTCACCTGCAACAGATGGGACCCACCCTACCTTAACACAGCAGTGTAACAGCTACCTGTAGTAGGAAAATATTCAGGTACAAGTAACAGAAGCATTCCTAAATGTATTTGTGTAACGTTTAATCACAAAACTGACTTTTGTGCAGTCAGGAAAAATCCTGACAAACAAAAAATCCCATAACAAATGGAGTTGCACACAAATACATGCAATTCATGTTTCTTTCCTTTATTTGTTCAGTTCGCAGTAGAAAATGGATCAACCCACACTTGGTCTGTTCCATTACAAGGTAAATATTTACAGGCGATCTGCAAACTAAATCACCACTTCAAGTGTAGGGGCATACCTCTCAACCTATTAGAACAAGAAATCCGTACAAGCCATAAGTAAAAGTGGGGCAAAGACCCAAAAAATAGGGTCAATTTTTAAATATTGCTCTTACAAACTTAATTTGATAGAATAACAGGTTTTGCATTAGCATCATAGTCGGCTTTAGGCACCAGTGAACCCTGTAATAGCTGGGGGCCCCCCAACCACAGCAAGTTATCTTCATATTTTATAACATGTCTATCAAACCAACAAAAGCTAGTACAGCAATCTTGTATACTTAATAAACTAGGTAGGTAATAACTGTTACTTATATCTCATTTAATATTCAAAAATATCTCTGATTATAGTAACAGTGTTTTATCAAGTAACAGGCTTCACAGTTCCATTAAATATGTTACCACTGACATAGTGCCTCTGGCTTAATTAAACCCTGCTTGGTGGACATTCGCTCCAGTAAAACCAACAATATAGCCAGCTTTAGGTACCTGCAATACCTGTGGCTGCAAGGGGGGGTGCCCTTAATCATCCTTGACTGTGTGAGGGGCCCACAAAAGCAGCTGATGTTTCGGAAAAATGAGGAAAAAATGTATTAGTTTCCTGATTATGCTCTTTAACCTGAAAAAGGTATGTGGTATGGCCGTGTTAGGATAAAGGTGATAATGAACATAAGCAAGGTAAGCACTAGAGAGATCAGCAGGCCAGAATGACTGATTAAAGTGCAAACCTTGTATTTTAAGAAGAGCTGATACGTCCGATCTGCAGAGATGTTTTTACTTTTAGGGAGTTTTATAAATATTGGTAGAACACCAGATGATACAACTCTCAACTTATTTGCAGAAGAATTCAGTACAATACCAAAAATAATAGCACAATAAAGGCTGAAAATTAGGAACATGTTTTAAATATCACTGTAATTCACTTACATCTTTTGCATCAACATGCATTTTTTTGGAGAATATGAAGTATAAACCTCTGATGCCTGGAATTATTGACTGTGTTGGTAAATGATTTATTAGGAAATCAAACTTTTTTTTTATGAAGGACAGAGCAAAATTATGAGGAAAATCAGGAAGGTTTGTGAAATCAGAGACAGTGACAGGTATACATTACTCCTCACTGAGATAAATAAAAGTGACTTATCCCTGCTGCTGTTTGACGATTGTTAAACAGCATTCACTGATCTGGTGTGGCAGTACCAGTGTTGCACAATGTATTGCTATTAGCTGAAATAAGTACAAAACTAGTATTGCAATGGCTTTTGTGTGTGTTTGTAAAAAAAATATCACTGATTTTATCTGTGCATACACCCAATAATGCTAGGATACGTACATTATTCTTCTAGGTTTCAGTAAAAAATTTAGTTAACAAGTATTCATATTTCAAAAGTAATGCATAAAATATATCACAGTACATTCAGACACTTCAGTCTTCAAGGAGTCTGGTGGCCCCTACTTCCCAGAGTTTACGTATTGATGCAAGAGGCTCCCTTAATCATCCTTGGCTGTATTGCTGGTTTGGGAAAAATGAGAAAAAAATGTATTCATTTTCTGAATAATGTCTTTACCTTGACCTGTTAAGAGAAAGCTGATAATGGCCTCTGCTCTCAACTGCACCCATTCTAAAACCAGCTATGCTCAGAAGTACATGTACAGAAACTGCTGTAGGTTATGGGGGGGGGGTACTTCTTGAATTTTCATTACAGTCAAACCATAGAGGTGTGCACATGAAGTCATTAGAGCTTTTGTTTGGGCTGAGGCCAGTGTGGTCATGGTTTCTTTTACTTTTCTCACAGACCTCAGATGTGTACAAAGAATGTTACTAAACCTCTGCTTTCATCCCAGTCTAACAACAGAGGGATGCAATGGCAGTGATAGTCCTTTTTTGGGGGGTTTAGGGAGGCAGGCCATATTCCCAGACTGGGTCTCTATAGCCAAACAACAAATGGCTTGTTAATTTGTCGTGAGCTACTGTTTTGCCATCTCTGAATATTAAGCCTTGGACACAACTTATGTCTTCCTTGAAAGAAAAAAAAGACAAATTATTTTCTTACTCATGTTTTTGTTGAGGACACTATTGGATTAAAAGGTTGGGAAAATGCTCCAAAATGCATCCCAGAACACCTATGGCTTCTTGGGCCCTGACTTATCAGAGTTATTTCCTAAATGTTTTTTTCTGTGCTGGCTTGGTCTGGAAAGGTCTGTTGAAAGGACGCAAGAAGAACTTAAGCTGAACAGCAACAATGAATTTATTTCCTTAATCATAATTTAATTTCAAGCCATCATTGGATGGAAAGATTATGTAAAAAGGAAAAAAAGGAAAATACACTTTAGAGCCTATAGAATGCATTTCACCCAAGTCCAGACCTATACATAGAGTTGCTATAATGTATCATTATTGTAACAAAAATGCCAGTAACCAGAAAAAGAAGCCAAACACTGGCAAACCAAACCAAGAAAACCAAAACCAGTGTCAGAAGGGCTGAACTCCAATAAATATCCAATAAATGCCAGGAGCTGGTACAAAAGAATTTATTTTAACGAAGGTAAATCCACATATAACACGTTTTCGTCCACACTGTGACTTCTTCAGATAAAACACAAGATATAGTACAGGTCTTATATACTGAATAAATGAATCAATCATTCAATCAATGAATCAATCATTCAATAAGCATGTATAATGACATATCCAAATTTAAAGAAACATAACATAAACCCCTAAATGGTTATAAGAGTGTGGTGTCAAAATGAATACATACAATACACAAAATATATGAAATATATTAAAAACTATGTTAAAATCATCTTCAAATGTATAAAAAATATATATTTGATTTAGTATGTATATGTAAACCTCATGATAAAAAACAAATAATGTTAATCATGTGCAATGTTCTAAAAATATATTTATATACTGCATGCCTTTAATTTAAGTAAAGGCATGATAGAGGTGTAATCATTAAGACCTGGTTCCCTATAAGACTCAAGCAAAATTTGCCAATAAGTTTCTTGATATTCTAAACGGGTTTCCCATGGTCCACCCCTATGGTCCTTAAATACTGTTTCTAAAACTAGAAACTGAAACTTAGCAGTAGGGCAAGTGTTAAGGTGTCTGAAAAGAGCATTTTTAGAATTAGCTTTTTGCATCTCATATACATGTTCATAAATTCTCCTTTTGAGTGTGCGTTCAGTTTTTCCCACATAGAATGCGGGGCACACCAAACAGACAGCCAAATACACTACCCCCTGTGCATTGCAATTAGAATACCTAGTGGATCTAATATATTTGTTTCTAGCTGATAGAAAAAAATACGTCACTGTGTAAGACGTATTGACACTGATTACAAGAGCCACATCTGTATGTGCCCGGTCTTTTGTTAGATTGGTAACGTGTCTGAGATCATTGTTCTAACAAGTTCTTCATGTTTCTGCCCCGTTTGAAAACTATGCCCACATTCTTGTTTTTGAGTTTTTCCAAATCAGTGATTTCTCTAAAGTTTTTCCATTCATCCATAATAATATTTCTAATACTTCCTGAATTGACACTGTATTCAGTAGTGAAGGCCTTGTTGAAGACCGTTGGAACTACAATATTGTCAGTAATACCACAAAGGCCTCTAGTACTCAAGATGGGTTTGTATTTTCCTGTTCTATTCTGTAAAACTTCTTCTCTAATGTGAGAAAGTAGTTCATATGGATAGTCTCTATCTAAGAACATTTGAATAAGTTTGTCGCATTCTAAGGAATAATCTGCATCATCAGAGGTCATTCGGGACAATCTAACCAGTTGTCCCTTGACAATGCCCTTCTTTTGATGCAACGGATGACTGCTATGGAAATGTATGTAGCTATTAGAAAAAGTTGGTTTTCTATATATATTGGATCTAAATTTACCTGTTTCAATATCAAGAGAAACATCAAGGTATTCAACCCTATGCTCCTGTATATGATGAGTAAAAGTAAGAAATGAGGTGGTATTAGCTAAATACTCCATGAAGGAATCAATGGCTTCCACTGGGCCAGTCCAAAAAATGCAGATATCATCCAGAAATCTGAAATAAGCATTCCAGTGTTCACTAAAGACACTGTTGAAAACAAATTTCTTTTCCCACACCGAAAGGATAATATCTGCATATGTGGGGGCACAATTGGCCCCCATGGCGACTCCTGTGGTCTGTTGGAAATATTCACCTGAAAAATATATAAAATTATTTTTCAAAACTAACTCCATAAGATGCAGTGTAAAAGTAATATCATTGGCATTGACATTAGGACCCATGGCTAAGGCTTCCTCCAACCAAGCCAGACCAATGTCGTGCGGAATAACAGAAAATAAATCCACTACATCTATGGTCAAAAATATGAGGTTTTGAACTAATAATTCAGGAGTAACATTTTTCAGGAATTCCCAGGAGTCTTTGAGTAAATGGCTGGCCCTGGGCAAAAGCTCTTTAAATCTCCAGTCGAGAAACTTGGAAAGGGGTGAAATTTTAGAGCCCTGTGATGCAACAATAGGCCTGAGGGGGGGATTATGAATATCCTTATGTACCTTGGGTACCCCAAAAATGGATGGTACCCTAGGATGTAGATTATTCAAAAAAGTATAAGTGCCAAGATCAATAACCTCTAAATCCAGGTAACGCTTGAGAACTAGATTAATGTTCATATAGGCGATGTTGATTTCATTAAGGGAAACAGTAGAGTATCTGGAATCATTGGTTAATAGGGCTGACATTTTGCCATCATATAAAATCTTGTCCATGATAACAGTGCCACCACCCTTATCCGGTTCCATAACTCTAATGTTGGAATTGTGTGCCAAGTCATATAACAAATTGCTTTCTGGGACAGTCAAATTAGCCCGATATCCACCTGTTTTAAAATGATTCCTAATATTCATTTCCAGCCTGTTCTCCAAATTTTTAAGCTGGGGATGTAAAGGTGGATTGTATGTACTAGGCCTCTTAGGAATGTCAGAAGACTCAAAATTATCTGTCCCTAACAGATGTTCTAAATTTAGTTTTCTAATAAAAAGCTTTAAGTCCATAATGACCTTGGTAATGTTGCTATTTCTCCGAGGTATATACTTGAACCCCTTAGTGAAAAGATCAAAATAGGTATCCGTAATCTCTAAATTACTGTAATTGTAAATAGAATACCCCTCTCTACTGAAAACATGTCTGTGTTCATCTGGACATACCGATGGAGTAGTTATATCTCTTCTTGCCAAAATTGGGTTTGGTACTGATTCATATTCCTGTAGTGACCCCCCCTCCCTCTCCCCCTCCCCTTCCCTCGATGAGGGTAATAAACTGGCGAAAAATGGTCTTCATTGTTAGAATTACGTTGATTACGTATTCTCTCTGATCTCCTGGGTAAAGCCTCAAAATCACTGTTCTGTGCTCTATTCTCAGTAAATTCGTCTGGTTCTCCGCTAGATTCCATATGAATAACCGCAGTTGAACGTTGGTGAAACTGTCTATTGTTGTTGGGAGGCATAGGATACTGAATGCCTTCTCGATATTCATTAATGTCCCTATGTAATTTCTTATACTTCCTATTCAGAATGTCATTACATCTGTTGTCAACCTTTTTCCTTATATCATACTATTTCTGCTTATTAGCACCAACATTAAACAAAACATCATTAACAATGCACTGATTGATAGACTCTACGTCATGATTTAACAAAGCAATGTCTCTATTATTTTGATGTATAATTGCCTGAACAATCTCCAGCCCACATTTGTCAAAGGCGCTTATTAAATCAGTATGAAACTCAGATCCAGCTACTACATTGTTGGGGTATTTGTATACCTGTAAACCCTTGGGGACAATGCGCTTGGAAAAACATTCAGTAAGGTACAGATTGTCCAAAACCAAACCCTTGTACCTGTGAAGTGTGGTTTCCAGCGTTGCCATACTGTCCCCAAAGGTTCTATGATTGCCGGTGGCCTTGAATTGATCATTGCCAAAGTCAAAAGATGGTGCAGCTTTGAACCAAGTGTCGAAGCTGGAAGGCGGTGTAGAAACAGCCGGTGGTTGTTCCGGTGAAGAGGAGGACCTGTGCTGGTCCGGACGCAAGGCTTGTGGTGTTCTGCGAAAGTCTGTAAAATGCAATCCAATGTCCTGATTGGCAGAAGATGACATACCATGAGCAGATGAATTTCCATCCCCGGTGTAAGGGTGGGGCACATGTTCCGTAACTCTAGGAACATGGTTGGAACCTGCCAAAGCCGTTTGAATTCCCTTGCCCAAGGGAAGAAGTATATCGATCAGCTGACTGAGTTGACCAGTCAGCTTCCGCATTTCTCCTAGTTCGAGCCGAACGGAAGAGTCTTGGATATCGGCAGCTCTAACTCCTTCCATGGAGGCTTCCATACAGAAACAAGCAACCAGAAAAAGAAGCCAAACACTGGTAAACCAAACCAAGAAAACCAAAACCAGTGTCAGAAGGGCTGAACTCCAATAAATATCCAATAAATGCCAGGAGCTGGTACAAAAGAATATTTAAAATGAAGAATATAAGAAAGAAGAAAATAAGAATTATAAAATGCCAGTAACTTATGTCCCTATGTAAGATGGGCTAATATAGTCTGGTACATATGCCTGGTGTACTGTAAGTGCATTGTAGGTACATGTAAGTCTGTACATAGTATTGCTAAAAGTTTGCATCATGAACTAAAAGACTGATTCAGAGGGGTGGCAGTGACAGGGTGATACTTTGACTGAAGTGCCTAGAGGGCTCCCAAACTTGAGATTTGCTGGGGGCCCCCAAAATGCTAACACTGGCCCTGAGTATTGGGGATTGCTCTTAGATAGGGGGGAGTTTATCCCAAGCAGAGGCCACAGAGAAATTTGCCAATGCTTTTATTGGGTTTGTAGACCTGCAGGAGGTGCTGTTGTGAGTTGTGCAGTGTACGGTTAGGAATGTAAGGTGAGACAGTAGTAGAGCAGGACATGAGAGGGGTTTGTTTATGATAGAGTTGGTTAAAGTTAGTTGAGGCAGTAGGAGTTGGTGGTGCAATTCTAGCCACTGTAATTTTTTTTAGTGATAGACATGTTTCTTCAGGAGATTTGTAATTTAGTAATAAAATATAATTCATAGATCATAGCAACGACTAATAACGTAAGACAACAAAATGTTTGAAATATAGTATTTATGGTATGTACAACATGATAAAAGTGTAACAGTACCATAATATTTATAGTATCCCACATTATAACGAGTGCCTATTTGAGAAGAATGACAGAGATATCACTTTCAGACAAGCTGGTCATGATAAAGCCACACTGTATGGGAAAGACTGACATATTTTTTATTGACAGTCAGATTATATACTTGGAAAACTGGAAAAAGGAAGTAAATGTCCCAATATTATTATATTTTTGGAAAGGTAAGAATGTTAAGAATACTGGAAGAATTTAAAGTTCTTTAGGTGCCCATAGATATGAAGAGGAATTATTTCCCCACTGTTCTTATTAAGAAGTAGACTTTCTTGCAGAGACTGTTTGAAGGTTCATAGGAGTGTAATTGGCTAATGACCACTAGGGCATTTTTAAGCCTAGCCATGTATTCCAAATCTCTGACGAGTTCTGGTGCCCTTGATAAGTGTGAGCAAGGGCTTGGGAGATGAAATATTTACAAGGAGGGGTCTAGGAAATGAACCATTTACTTGCTGTCTGTGTACATTTGAGACATAGATGCCAAAGCAGGGATGAATATTTCCTATTCTTCATCCAACTGTCCAGTTTACACTTGAATTGGGTTAGGGAGGAGCTTGTCTTCACATGGATGGGGAGCCTATCCCAGAGAAGGGGTAGTGGCAGGATACATACCTGTCTGTCCAGCAGGTCCTATTTATATCACAGGCAAGGTTTAAGATTTTAGAACGGGAAACTCTGGTGCTCTTTGTTTTGCAGATATGCAGGAGGTCCTTCAGAGTGGGTCCAACAATGCCTTGTATACCAGGCATAGATCTTCCCTCAATGGCCTGTAGGAAATGGAATATACAGAGATAGGGCTTTGAAGCAGTTTGCATATGTTACTTGTACCCTGTATTCTTTAAGTGAGGAACCTGTGTGAACATTACAATTGTTGGTTGTGCATACACACCAAAAGGGGGCATTGTATTGAAGGATAAGTCTGATAAATGCTGAATATAGTGGAAAACAATATCTCCTTGGACCTAGATACCATATTTTTGTTTATAAAGTTACACAACATAGAATGTTCTTCTCAGTACTGTGCACATGAGATGGTCAAAAGTTAGATTATTGTTTACATGTGTCCCCAAGTTCCTGACTACTGGGTCAACTCTTAGGGTTTTGTTGTCAATATGATAGCTACCAAGGGTGGATGACTTCTCGAAGGATACTTCTTGGCATTTAGTATTAGTCCATGGCTCTGACACAGGCTCTTTGTCTGCGTCAGCCTTTCCTGGAGAACATTAGTGTTGGTGGGGAATCAAGTGACTGCCTCTAATTTTCAATTGTCTGCAAATTTGGTCAGCTAGAGGCCCTTGACATTTGCCCTGACTTCAGAGCAGTAAATGCCAAAAAGGAGCGGTTCCAAGACTGATCCCTGGGAATTTCCACTTGTGAGTGGCCTGTTTGTAGAGTTGGACTTGCCAGTTGTATTTTCCTGGGTCCGATCTGAGAGCCAGCTGGCTATCCACTGGGTTACATAATGATTTACACATAAACCTTTGAGTTTATTAACAGTGCCTGAGTGGGGTGTTGTGTCAAATGCCTTGGCCAGCTCAAGTTAGGCATCGTGACCATTTTGCTCTCATCCATTGCTTTGGTGATCTTCTCAGAGTAGTCCACCATATTCTATAGGCATGACCTGCCCTTAATGAAACCATATTGGTTTGTGTCCAGTTTCTGAAGGTTTCCTATGTCATTATTGGTTATTTCTTTGATAATTCTTTCCACAACATTGCATATGAGACTAGTGAGACTTATGGGTCTGTAGTTTCCAGTGTCTGTAGATGGCCCACCTATGTGCAGAGGGATGACTGCTGCTGTTCTCCATTTGTGAGACAAGAAGCCTGTTTGGAGGCTGTGGTTAAAAAGTGATTCGTGATGGCCTGATAGGTCATGCTTCATGCTGTGTGTAAGGCATCCTTGGATATTGTCTTGGTCATTGATTCAGTATTCTTGGTCTTAGAGAGAACATTAAAGACCTGTTCCTTAGTGATAATAGGGGAAGCTGTATTAGATGGTATTTCCTGAGGGGAGCTTGAGGGGGAGTAAGGGGTAAATTTGCCTGCCAATAGGTTTGCTGTATTTTCTGTCGCAGTATAGGTGACTCCATTAACAGTGAACTCTGCACACAAGTATGTGCCTTTGAGGTTACAGACGTATCTAAAGAATGCCTTGTGTTTGCCCTTGGCCTGGGAGACCAAAATTATCTTAAATTTGGCTTTGGTAGACTATATTTGTTTAGTTTGAGAACGCCTTTATCCTGGTGGGTGCTGCTCCTAATTTTTGTCATGATTTTCTTTCCTATGTTATAAACCCTATAAGTGCTGTGATTCTACCAGAGTGGCTTGTTTCTGAGTTCATTCTGTATTTATTCCTGGTGGACACAACTGCTTCTATGCAGCCATTGACATGCTTTTAGAGAGTTTCTTTGAACAGTTGCATGTAGGTAGCAGTGTTCTCAGGGTATAGGAAGGCTTGAACATTTGCTAGGTTATTGCTTAATAGTAGGAAATTAGCCTTAGAGGAGTTCTTGAACATTCCATGGTTAATTGGGGTCCCGGGCTTTAGTTTTACTTCAAAGGAGAATGTTTTGTGGTCTGGCCTTGAGAGGACATTACACTAGAGGTGTGCAACACTGTCCCACATTAATAAGGACCAGATCCAGTATGCTTGTACCCCTGTTCAGCGTATTGACAGTCTTGTCCAGCGAGTTTGTATTATAAAAATCCAGGAATCTCTGTGCCTGCATATTTGGTTTAGTATAGGATTCCCAGTTAATAGCTGGGTAATAAAATTCACTCATGAATATGGTATTGGGTTGGATGGTGTGTGTTTCCAATAAGCTTAAATACATGTTATGGGTTTTTGGGACGTAGAGAAGGACCTATAGCTTGCAAAGAAGTTGTATGGGATTCTGCGTTTGGTGATTTGAAAGTGGAGAGTCTGAAATACATTGCTCTGTTTGATCAGCTTTGAGGTATGTTTACTTTTGATGCAAATCAATGCACCTCTGCCTTTATTCTCTTTCTGGTATAGTTGCTAGACTAAGTGTGTGGGAGGCATTACAGCCTTACACTACCGGTGTTCTATCTGTGGCTTTAAACTGTGTCTCAGTGAATGTACATATACCAGTATTCTCTAGGCCAAGGAGAATCATTTCTCTTTTGTTTGGCACTGTGTATGAACATTTAATTGTGCTCAATTTCCAAATGAAGCAAAGCTATACATGACAACCCTGATGTTATTTTGTGTCTATCCACCCAGTAATCAAGTCCAACCTTAAAGGCAAACAAAGTAGAATTTTGCTTGACCTGTATTGATAACTTATTCCATAGGCTGGGAAGATGTTGATTTAGAAACCTGTCCCACCAGTGAGTCTTGTTTATTTGTTGACATAAATTTCAGTCCCAAGTATGGGTGTTTGTAGAACTACTAGTTTTGTAAAAAATTAGAAAGTCAAAGCGAACTGTGTCTTTCTTAGCTCAGAAAGCATGACGCAGGTTACCTTGGAGCAGCCAGTAGGTTACTAAGTATAAGGAGAGCTGTGCTACTGTAGTAGGGTAGTTGAACAATTTAAGACCTTTATTTATTTATTTATTTATTTTTTTGGTTAAATATCATTGGGGCTTTTCCACTTGAGCAATATAGTTGGATCTGTACATGCCATAGGAACCATTGCATTTGATGATGGGTCTGATAAGGGATGGATGTGTATAGTAGTAAGATGATTTCTTTCTTGAAGATGTTCCCTTGGAAGTTAACTGGGCTGTATAGATGGATTTCCTGACTTATGGTAGAAACATAATTGAATGAGAGATAATTGCTATGGCTGTAACTGTTGGAAAAGAAGTTCTACTTATAACATATGTGATCGGAGCAGATTTATTGAGGAACAGTACTACTGTGTTGTACTTTTTAGTATTTAGCATGAGCTCATTTTCAGTACACTGGCTATGTGCATATTCCATCCTTGTTGGAGCAATTTAGTACATGGGGATAACAGTGTCCAGCTTGCAGTCATCAGCAAACTTTGTCAACCATACCTCAAGACTATTGGTTTGGATGTCTGCAGAATAAATGCTAAGCAGGAGATGGCAAAGCAGTGATAATTGTGGTACCCTTCTTTTTACAACAATGTTATGTCCAGAGAGGGAACTTGCAACTATCACTACTTGGTACCTGGTGGATAGCTAATTTGCAATCCAGTAGATAGTTTAAGGTTTTATATTAAATTTGTTTAATTTTTGAATAAAATCAGCATGACGGGGAGGTCTAATGGCATAAGCTTTAGCCAGGTCAAGACAAGCAGCGTGCAGAAAGACCACTGTCCACATCCTCTGTAATGTTTTCAAAGAAATTTATTAGGTTCATGAAACAGAATCTGCCTTTTACAAAACTAAACTGTAGGGTGTTGTTCAGTTAAATTGCCTATGTCTGCATACATAAGTTTTGCTAAGATGTACTCCATGGCATTACATATAAGGCTCATGAGTCTGATAGGCCTGTAATTACCGTGGTCTAAAGATAGGCCACCCTTGTGTAGAGCAGTCACAGTGGCTTCTTTTTTGACCTCAGGGACAAACCACGTGGATAGGTGGAAGTTTATCATTTTAGATAGAAATTTGGATAGTGCATACTTGATACTGATGAGAATGCTGCTTGGTATGTTAACCTATCCCATACATACATTACGTTTAGCTTTTAAAAGAGATTCTAAGACATGTTTCAAGGTGATGTCAGGGGAACTGCATTTTCAGGGATAGGGAACACAATGTGGGTAGTTGGGACAAAGCTAGCAGTAAAATTATTAGCTAATATATCAGCTATATCCTTTAGACTGGAATTTTGATATTATTATGGATGATCTCAGTGCATTATTAATTTCCTGACGTAACTGGAGAAAGATTGTAGCTTCCTTTAATATCTGTAGTGGTCTCAAATTTGTATTCTGATTTGTATGTGTATAGTGTTCTTAATTGCCTTGCTGACATATTTCACTATACTCATGAAGAAAGGGAGTGTGGTTTACAACTTTTCATTATTTTCTTTCTTTTGTTATGCAGTTTATTATACAGGAATTCTACCAGAAAAGTTTATTCCTGGGTTTACTATTGCATTTACGGAGGACGGCTATGGACTTTTCTATGCAGTTCTTTAGGTGCAGGGGTAAAAGTGGAAGAGCATGCGTCAGCCTTTTTGTTTGAGTCCATTTGTAGGAGATTTTTTAGGAACTTATAGTCTTCAACAAACTGAAGCAATTTTGTTATGGAGAAGTCCACAAGTATGATACATTTGATGGTGGGGTGGTACCACTAGCTTAACAGAGAAGATGACTGATTTGTGGTCAGAGATATTCAGGGATGAGGAGATGTTTGGTGGCTGAAGCAGGAACAAACTTGGTAAGGACCTGGTCAAAGATATCAGAGCTTCTAGAGGATAGTTCTAAAATTGGCTTTGTCTCACTGAAATTAAATAAGTCTAGGAGATAATATAGATCTTCATTTTTGGAAATGTAAGTGTACCTGTCATTGCTTCTGTAATTGATGTCTCCTAGCACAAAGGTATTTGGTTTGATATTTAACCTTCAGAGGTATTAGGTAATTTCCATGATCATTACAGGACATTGCTGGGGATCTGTAGCAATAAAGTAATAGTTGGATACATTCAGGGTGGTTTGGATCTCCAGGAGCTCCAAGCTCAGGTTGTGGGCAGTTTGGCATGAGGTGATCATGTTTCTGACAAACGCAGATGCTCCCTCATAGTTATCTAAGAACTTATGCATCGTTGCACTAAATTCTGGTATATAGAGGCTGCTGTCACTAAGGAATCTGCTTACCACACTTACGTCCAGTTTGAGTTTAGGTAGAATGATTGAAAAAACACTAAACGTTTTCTATTTTAATCTTAAGAGGAATTTCCTTTAACCAGTTAGATCATTTGGATAATAGTTAAAGTCTTCACTCCCATGCATAAGGTGCATAGTTTGAGCCTGACTTCTCACCAATGCCTGTTTGAAGTTTGCATAAAATTCCTCCCACCTCCAAAAACATGCTGTTTCCATCTCAAGTTTAGCGAAAGAATGGAGTTGTGTGCAGCAGCACAGACTGTCCACGGTATTCAAAATGGGGAAGAGTTGTACAAACCAACCACTTTGCACATCTACTGTGGTGCACAGTATTCTTAAGATAACAGAACATGGACCAAATACTGATAACTCCAGCCTATGCCAGGGACTCTTGCTACTGACATTATGTGGTATATGCGCCCCTATTGACCAGTGTGTGCCTGCCATGAAGCACAGCATCCTTGGGTCAATAAGCTACTAGCTGGCTGATGTCTTTGCCCAGTTTGGGTTACCTGAGATAGCTCTGTTGAGTGAAATCTGGATGAAAACCAATCAACTTGCCAAACATGAACTAAGAATTGCTACAATCTATGAAGGTTCACTGACAGGAAAGGTGGATGACACGATGGTAAGGAGGAGGTTGGACATCCAGGACACAAGATGGAAGAGCAGTGCAGCAAAGCCACTTTGCTTGGGATCCAGAGTCTACCGTGTAGGAAGATGACATGCTAGAAATGGTGTGGGAATTTTGGTGAGGGAGAGGCTTCAAAAGACAGCGAGGGATGTCATCAAATTTAGTGGCAGATTCATGGCAATCAGACTCCAGCCTACTGATAGAGAAGTATTCATAATTTCAGCCTATTCCCCACTTGTAGTTCATAGATTTTTACTAGGCTAATGACCACAAGGTTCTTTTTAAGCCTAGCAATGCATCCCAAATTTCTGACAAGTTCTGCTACCCATGATAAATGTAAGGAGGGGCTTGAGAGATGAATCATTTACAAGCAGGGGCCTGGGAGATGAACAATTTACAGGTTGCCTGTGGCCATTAGAGACATATGTGCCAAACCAGGGATGAATTTCCTGTTCCTCATCCGATTGTCCAAGTTACACTTGAATTGAGTTAGGGAGTAACTCTGCTTCACATGAATGGGGAGCCTGTTTCAGAGACAGGGTAGTCTCTGGGATACATACCTGACTCTACAGCAGGTCCTATTTATATAACAGGCAAGGTTTAAGTCTTTAGAATGGGTAATTCTGGTGCTGTTTGTTTTGTGTATATGCAGGAGGCCCATTAAAGTGGGGTCTGACAATGCCCTGTATGCCAGGCCTAGATCTCCCCTCAAAAGCCTATAGGAGACAGAATACAGGGATAGGGTCTTGAGGCGAACTGCATAGAACATTTTATTCACACCCTGTATTCTTTTAATGAAGAACCTCTGTAGATGTTCCAGTTGTTTGATATGCCTGGATAGGTACATACCAAAGGGGGCATTGTACTCAGTGATAGGTCTGATGAATGTCAAATAAAGTGGAACAATGACTTCCTTGGACCTAGATATGCTATTACCTTTGTTTATAAGTTGCACAACATAGAATGATTTCCTCATTACTTTAGACACATGATGGTCAAAGGTTAGATTACTGTCTATGTGTGTCCCTAAGTCTCTGACTACTGGGTCAACTCTAAGGGGTGTATTGTCAATATAATAGTTACTAGGGGTGGATGACTTCTCGAAGGATACTATTATGCATTTCTTGGCATTTAGTTATAGCCCATGGCTATGATACCGGTTGTATGTGTCAGCCAGGAGAACATTTGTGTCAGTGTGAGATTCAATGACAGCTCTTAATTTTGCAATCATCTGCAAATTTAGTCAGCCAGTGACCATTGACATTGGCCTTGACTTCAGAGATGTAAATGCCAAAAAGTAGCGGTCCAAGGACAGATCCCTGAGGGACTCCACTTGTGACTGGCCTCTTTTAGAGGTGGACTCCCCTATTCTATCTTCCTGGGTCCTGTCAGTGAGCCATTTGGTTATCCACCAGATGATATACAGATTTCTGCCTAACCTCTTGAGTTTGTCAACAATACCCGAGTTGGTGTTGTGTCAAATGCTTTGGCCAGGTCAAGGTAGGCAGTGTGAACAATTTGCCCTCATCCATTGCTTTGCTGACCCTCCCAAAGCTGTCCACCAGGTTAAGTAGGCATGACCTTCCCTTGAAAAAAACAAACTGGGTTGGGTCCAGTGTCTGGAGGTTTACTATGTCACTGTTGATCATTTCCATGATAAATCTTTCCATGGTTTCACATATAAGACTAGTGAGACTTATGGGTCTGTAGATGGCCCACCTTTGTGCAGAGGGATGAATGTTGCTGTTCTCCATTTGTGAGGCATGAAGTCTATTTTTAGACTACAGTTAAATAGCAATTCCAGAGAGCCTGATAGGTCATGTTTCATGCTACTTAGAGGACAGACTGGGATATTGTCTGTGCCTCTTGATGCAGTGTCCTTGACCTTAGCGAGAGCATTAAGGACCTGTTCCCTAGTGACTGCAGGGGGAGTTATATGTGATGGTATTTCCTGAGGGAAAGTTGAGGGGGAGAGAAGAGGTAAAGTTGGACCTGAATTTATCGACCAGTAGCTTTGCTATATATTCTGGCTCAGTATAGGTGGCTGCATTTACAATGAGCTCTGCACACAATTATGTATTGCCTTTGAGGTTGTGGACCTAGCTACAGAATGCCTTATGGTCATCCTTGGACTAGGAGGCAAAATTTCCCTCAAATGTGGCTTTAGTAGACTTTATTTGTCCTCCGAGTTGTTTGTTTAGTTTGATGAGAGTGCTTTTATCCTGGCTGGGTGCTGCACCTCCTACTTTTTGCCACAATTTTCTACCTGTAATTGAATATAGCCTGCTGATTTTGTGATTCCACCAGGGTGGCTTGTTTTTTGAGTTAGTTCTGTAATTCTTCCTGGTCGGTACAGCTGCCACTATAACATGCATGTACTGGGTCTGTGTGAACAGTTCTGCATTTGCAGCAGCATTCAAAGGATTTATGGGGGCTTGAAATTTTGCCAAGTTATCACTTAATAGCATGAAGTTAGCCTTAGAGTAGTTTCTGAATATTCCAGGTTTAGCTGGGGGTCCAAGTTTTATTTTTACTTCAAATTATTCCTTTTTTTATTGTCTGACCTTACCAGGGAAGACATCACAGTATGGGGTGAGCAGCACCATATTAGTGAGGACCAGATCCAGTATGGTTGCACCCTGGTTTGTGTATTTGCAATGTGGTCCAGGGAATTTGTGTTTACAAAATCGAGGAATTTCTGTGCATGTACATTTGGTGTCGTATAGGATTCCTAGTTAATAGTGGTGTAATTAAAATTGCATGTGAATAATGCATTGTGTTGCATAACGAGTGTTTCCAGTGAGGAAAAGAGTACATTCAGACAGCAGTTGCAAGATCATCTAGATAAAACAGGACAAAACAAATTGATGTTGATGATGGGTGATTTGAATGCACATATCATGACAGAGAGAACAGGATATGAGGACTGCCTGGATCTATATGGGTGGGGTAACAAGAATACAGAAGGAGAGGCCATTCTTGACTTATGTCTGACAAATGGCTTGATAGTAACCAGCACATGGTTCAGAAAGAAAGCAAGTCACAAGATCACATACCTGAGTGGCCAGCATGCAACTCGGGTAGGCTTCCTTCTAGTAAGGAAAGGGCACTGGGGTAGAATCAATGATTGAAAAGTCATCCCTAGTGAAACAGTTGGCCCACAACATAAACCACTGGTTGCCTCAATCAGCTGCAAGCAGTGGTCAGAGAAGGCTCTAAGGTCAGCAAAGACCAGGCAGAAGGCCTGGAAGTTGACTGGAGAGAATGCACACTTGCTCAAGGAATTACTTTGAGCTATAGAACCTCCGGAGGTAGAGCAGATAAGTGGAAATTAAGAAGAATGGCAATGCCTCAAGACAGCATGTCTGAGGTCTACAGAACAGATATACAGCTGAGTCAATAATGGAAATAAGGTATATAAGGAGAGCTGGTGGGGGTGGAATTCAGAATTCCTGGAAATCATCAAAAGAAATAAGTAGTGCAGGAAAACGTAGGAGACAGAAAAGACAGGGCTAGGAAACAATATTGTTTAACTAACAAACAGGCTGAGAAAATAGTTGCAGTAGCAAAGAACAAGGCATTAGAGGCACTTTACCAACTTCTGAAAGGTGACTCAGTAGATGGCACAAAGAAATGATATCAGATTGCAAGGCAAAGACAGAAAGATAAAGAAAATAGTCAGATGCCCTTCATGAGGGATGGCAGTACCTACCTCCTCACCAGTCTACAGGGTATTAAAGGCAGATGGAAGGAGTATTTCCATTAGCTTCTGAATGAACAAAACTTACAGAAGCTGTACTTCCCCAGATACAACCTATGACGGAGAAGAGGAGGATCCCACCATAGAAGAAATAAGAACAGCACTAAGGAAAATTAAGCCAGAGAAAGCAACAGGCTCAGATGATATCACAGCAGATATGATTAAGATGTCAGCTAAGATGGGGGAAATGGCTCCTGGGGGTACTCATGGCAGTGTGGTGAGAAAGGTATATCCCATATGCCTGGAGAATAAGCACACTTGTTCCATTGTTAAGAACAAAGGGGACATTCACAACTTTGGGCAGTACAGAGGTTTCAGACTGTTGGCACATTGCATGAAAGTTCTGTAGAGGGTGAAAGTAAGATGGGAGATGAGCATCTTGGATACAAGTTCAAGATGTAGCACAGCTGACCTGATGTTTGCAGTGAGAGAGATAGCTGAGAAGAAGCTAGAGATGAGGAAAGAGTCCAACTGGGTATTTCTAGACTTGGAGAAAGCATATGACAAGGTCCCAAAAAAGATTATTTATGCAGTCCTGTAATGATTTGATGTCACAGAAACACTGGTAGAATTAGTGCAAGCTATGTGCAAGGACCCAGTGACTCAAGTACAAATAGTATTTGGCCTCACAGAGGGGTTCCCAGTGGGAGTGAGTGGGCATCAGGGTTCAGCTGTGAGCCCTCTGCTGTTCATACCATTGATGGACAACATTAGCAAACAGGTCAGAGAGTACAAATCAACAAAGTTGAAGTAAGTCGCTGATGTGGCATTACTTGCAGACTGTAAAAAAGAACATCGGCAAAGGATTGGGAAATTAAATGCAAAACTGAAAGCATATGGGATGCAACTGAGTACAGATTAGACAGTCATAATGGCAGCAAATGGAGAAAATCAGAAGAAGGTGATAATTGAGATAAAAGGAAAAATAGTGGAACAGGTTAATAGCTTCAAGTATCTGGAAGGGGTGGTTGAGGAGAAGAGAAGTCTGAATCAGGAGGTCAAAGCTAGAATTAGAGGGGCTGCTTCCAGCTGGCACAGATTGTCATGTGTGGTATATGACAGATAAATGCCAAATAAGTTGAATACTAATGTGTGCAAAACAGTGGTGCAACCAGTACTACTGTGTGGCACATAAACTTGTGCACTAAAGAGAGAGCATTTGAGGAAGTACCTGAGATGGGTGGTAGGATGCACAGTGTGGGACAAAGTAGCTCCAGTTGCAGTAAAGGTCAGAGAGAACAGATTACTGTGGTTCAAGCACATGTGCAGAAAAGCAGAAGGCAATCTGGTTAAGAAAAATTGGGACAGACAGGAAGAAGGCAAGAGGAAATGAGGGTGTCTAGCAGAGAGCTGGATGGATGGCTAGAAGACCTGCAACAGTCAGGCATGAGTGTCGAAGGAGGCAAGAGACTGGCATTGAATAGAGAGAGAGTGACAGTTAGCATGACACTCCAGCCCAGTATAGAAAATGGGAGAAAAGGAATTGATAATGATGATGAGTGAAGTAATAATTCCCAAGGTCCTTTGTTTACTGTATTGGAATGAAGTTGCTTATGACAGTCTGTCCATTTCTTATAATTGATGGCTTTGCTTTACTTACATTTCTTAGCTGCTCGTAGCTGTGAACATCAATTATTCCCCACCTGTGCTTATTGGAGGTGTAGACTTTCTCCCTGTGATCCATTAACTGATTGATGAATGATCCACTTGCAAAAGTTCCCCTTGACATTTTGTTTTGGGTGCCTTTTTTTTGGACAGGTTCTGGTTCTAAATTGACCCAATACATGGTAAAGCACTTATCAGGAAATTAATGAGTATTTGCCAGGTGCACATAGACCTTTATCAGAGTGATCATTTGCAATGTATATAGGAAAAGGAAATAAAATTGCCTTACTCAAAGACCAACACTACAAAAGAGGTAGTAGACCACAAACTTAGTAAGGTCCTTGGCAGTGAAGATCTCAGAAGGCAGTCTGAAATGATGATTTCTCAGATGCGGCCAAACATTACAGTTGTGATCATTAAGTGTACCCATGTTACACTGTATAGATGTGTTTATGCTTTTGTACAGCACAGTAGGTACAGTGTAGTATAGGACAATGTGATATGGTAAAGACTGTGCTTCTTTTTAGGAGTTTGGAATGAGACATGTTCCTTATCCTTTTAGATGTTTTGAGGAACACATTTTTAAGACTACTTTCTTATGTATTCTGGTCTTTTAGCAGTTACAGACTGAAAATGTGTAATTGTGCAGTGATAGGCAAGACACAGAAACGTGAGGCATTTGCAGTAAAGAAACAATCTATGTCAAGTAGTCCATTACAGTGTATTTAGAATATTTATTTTAAACACAGATCTGGATGAGAACCACTTCTAAGTCTCCTTAACAAAGTATTAATTTATATAATCTAATTTCTGCAGAATGTTTGTACATTTAGTTTTTAACATTGTTTGCTCTGACTTTGTAACAGATGCCAAGCAGCGAGGGATGAAGTATAGGACGAGATGAGCAAAGGATGAGAAGTATTTCATTTGAATAGAGTATGATAGGAAGCTAATCCTTAATGCTGTCTTCATGACAGAAATAGTTATTATCAATCCCCCCACTCCCCACCCAAAAAATGTTTTAAGTTTTTGTGAAGTGGTAGGCATTCAGTGCATTTTATTTGGATACACAATGATTAAAACAAAATTTACATTAGCTAGTTCAAATGAGAATAGCATAGAGTGGAAATGTGTAATTTTAATTGTTGTTTTTACAATTTAACATTTATGTATTAATGCTGCCATTTGTAAGAAATTTATACTTTGGAATTTAAAGTAGATGTAATGGAAATTCCATCTCTTTTTGCCTATTTTCAAACTTCATGAAATGCAAACTTTCTGAGGTATATCAGATTTCTGAAATCTTTGTAAACTATGTGACTGCATTCATTTTAATTGACAGGTGTAAGATGTACATTTCACATTACATTGTGATACCGTAACAAGAAACTGTGTTTAAGCCAGGTAATTAATCCACTGTAATGGCTTATACCCAGTGTCGTGTTCTCATGCTTGATAACTTGGCTGTGGAAAGTGCTATGCCTATGAATGATTGATGTACAATCATTCATAAAATTGTTGCTCAAACACAGCTGATTGAGGCACTCCTGTTAAGATTATTGCACTTGCATCCTTTTACAGTGATCGTGCACTAACTAGCTAATAAGCTTCTCTTCAATCTACAAAAAAAATATACTTCTGAATAGTAGTTTTTGGGAAGTTACAACCTAACTGGCTAGTCTTCGGTTTCATATATGACAGCTGTGGAAAATCATATTAACTCTTAATAGTTCTTTTCTGTTTATTTGATGTGAGTTAATTTTATAATTTGGTAACAAATTAAAGGGGTAAATCACACTTAAAGTGTTGTCATGTCCAGGGTAAAATGTATGAATCGACAAAATCCAAATCATTTTGCAAAAATGTATAGCTCAGTACCACAACAGGACAGGCATTTCAAGGTAAAACTTCCAAAAGAAGTAGCACATTCTCCTTTGATGAAAAAGTGTGTGGCTTCTATTCCCACACCAGGTGGATGGATTGCTGACACTTCAGTGCAGAATGTAGGGGGTGCTGCACTCCTGATTGTGTTGTTTTTTTGGATGAGGTGTTAAACCGAGGCCCCACCTGCATGAGTTGGTTGTAGCTCAAGTGTATATAAAATATCCCATGGAATATCAAAAAAGAGTAGATGTCCTTTATTTATATACAAAAAGAACTTTTATTTATAACATAATTATATGTTTACAAATATTTGCAAGTACAGAAATATATAGATATACAAACCTATATATACATATTTATAATTCTCTTTAGTCATACTAATTTTCATCCCCAGTAAATCCCCACTCCTTTTTCCATAACCACAATCTGATTTTACATAATATTGTTGCTACAATCCATTTGCCATTAAACATAGTTTAATTTATTCTTCATTCTGTATAACCCATGTGACATAAAATAACCTTTTAACTATTGTTTATACATATTCTTTACTTCTGTTCTTATAATATCCATATTTATTGTAGTCATTTCTTTTATATCTTCAAAAAAAATCTTTTTTATTTAGTTTACCCTGTAACTTGTTTACTCTTTTACATTTCAGAAACACATATTATGTAGTTTCTTCCTTATTGCCGTTTACTGGCAATTTATCTGTTGGCAGTCTCCAAAAAAAATTTGACATTCTATTTTCTGATTACACCATATGCTTTTTATTTTTATAGCTTTAATTTTTTCATTTGTTAGATTTTCTCATGGTTTTACATAGTAATGTTTTATCATTTTTTTCTATATCATCAGTTTTTATTTTCCACAAAAATATTTTTTTCTTGGTAGCATTTTATTTCTTCATTTATAATGGCTGGGATTCACTAATCCTCCGTGTAAGACTAACTAAGTCTTACTCGAAAACTGCAGTCTAAGAGTATGATGTCAGCGCATCATGCATATTCATGAGGGCATGCGGACTCAACTCTAAGGCTAACATGGAGTGTGCACGAGTGCAGGGGGTGTGTCAGACTGCCGAGCAGTCCAAAATATCCATGCCCCTGCAAGTGCCTAAACTGCAAATGTCAACTGAAATGAACAAGTCCGCTCAAATGTCTACATGCCCAACCCTACACTCCCCCACATTCTAAATCCCTGTGCAAGTTTAAAATGTAAAGCTTTCCTTTTTTTATTATTATTCCCAATATAGCTGCCCTTATTTGTGCGGGTTTGCCCATTGCTTAGCTACAGTTAGCAGTGTAGACATTGAAGAGAATAATAAACTGCTTATATGCAAATTAAGCCAAAAAGCAATAACGTAGTGGTAGAGCCCTCGAACAAAGAGGAGGCATTCCCTGTTCGAGTCCCGCTACTCCCCTTCCTATTTTCTATAGGAAATGTGTGCATAAATAGAATTCCTGACATTTACCTTTTAGATTTTAGCAAAATGCATTGAAATGGCCTATGTGGTAGTGAATGATATTTTATATATATATATATATATATATGAAGGTGGAATGGTCATGCATACTGATAAATGCATAAGTAACGTATCTTAAGCAATGTAAAGCACTGCTAAGCAAAGTTTACTAGTATTAAGCACAGTTAAGTATAATTGCTCATAGCTTAGCACTGCTTTAACTAGTGCAATGGCGTTGCACGGAGCTGCGCATCACGCCAACTAGAGCAAACAAAACATGTTCGTGTGGAGCTGCGCACCTTGCTAACTACCGCAACGTTGGACAACGTCGGGCACCGTAGAGCAACGTTGGGCGGAGTTGAGCAAAGTCGGCTAAATACAGCCACACCTCCTAGCCGGTCTGGCCAGTAGTAAAATAAAAAGCAATGACAGGCATCAAACCCAGGATACTGTGCACCATAATCACAGTACTAAACCACTCCTCCTCTCATCATTACACCTCCCTCCACTTCTTAAACTGGCTGGAACTCCCCAATCACCTTGACTTTCTCCAAATTTCAACAACCCACAAATTAGTCTTCCACCCCTCAAACTGCCCTGCTCTTTCTAATATTCTACAGCCTTATACACCCCTTAGATCCTCTCACCAAAACCTAATCACAGTTCAAAAACCTAAATGCCCTGCAGGCCAACTGCTCTTATCCTTTACCCTAGCCAAAAAATGGAATGCTCTGCCCTCCTCACTTAGGACCTATACCAACCCAAACATCTTCAAAAAACAGCTTCATTCCTACCTCTACCAAAACAGAAAATGCAATTGCACTCCTCAGCCTTTACCTCTGAAGCTATCCTCCCACTTCTCTCCTGGCTAACCTCACTTACCTACCTAACCTCTTTAATATACTCAGCTTATATTATTAATTAATACTTCCTGATTTCTTGCTACACCAGGATTTTTCCCCTTGAATATTTGGGATTTTTTCTTTTACTTCTCAGTCTCTGATTACTGTTATTTGTAATACAATAGTCTATGAAACTTTTATTGTTACTTTTTATTCAAATTTTTATGTAATTTCTTTTATAAATTGTATGTAACTAAACACATGGAGCTTTTCTCCCCGGGCCTCCACTGAAAATGAGCCCCCAAGCCCAGTGGACCTCCCCGGTAATCAAACTGAAATAAATAAATAAATAAATAAGCCATGACAGCTTTAAATATGGATGCATTTCCAACACACTCATATATATCAATGGAAGTTTACCCATTGCTAAGCAGGTTTGCTTTTAGCTGAGATTTTTCAAAACCGGCCAATCACAAATAAGTGCGGGAAATGAGGCATATTTAAGCTCCATAAGCAGGAATAATTGCCATGACTGGTTGTAGCTCCCATCTGCAGACAGTATGGCTGGTGTTGGAGAGGGCTCTCATTTTCGAGTGCAACGGTGGGGCATTGAGGAGTCAAAAGTAATAGTTTGGCTCCTCGTCCATCATCATGATGCAAAACTCCTGCAGGGCCAGTTTCAGAGCACTGAGTACAAAGAGGAAGCCTGGAACCGTCTAGCACATGATCTCGCCAGTGCCACAGGTGTCCCTCGGACTGGTGAACAGGTCAGACACCACTACTCAGACCTGAAGAGACGCAAGGAGGACCGACTGAACCAGTGGATACAGGAGGCCCGTGAAATGGAAAATGCCCCACTACTGAGTATGTAGCCATGGAATGAAGTATGTAAGAATTGCTATTGTAGTCTATATTATGGATAGGTATGTCTCAATATCCCTTCATTTACTTCACAGCTGCAGGTGTCGTCTGTGCTGCGAATCAGCAAGCCTATGCAGATAGGCTGCGCCACCAGGCAGGTTAGTAATTATTCTGCATATGTTGTCATATAAAAGAAGTGAGAGAGCCTGAAAAAGAGTGTTGCAACCCATTAATAAAGGTATAATAAGTGTTGAATAACTTCTGTGCATGTACTGGTATATAAAATAAGTGAAACAGTGTGAAAAGGTGGTGTAACCCATTAATAACGGTATAATATGTCTTGAATAAAAGACCTCTGCATGCACTGATATATCAAATAAATGAGAGAGCCACTAGAAAAGTGTGTAATGTAATTAATAAAGGTATAATTCCTAGAGTGTGTCTGTGTCACTTTCTTCGATATGTTGTTGTACCCTTGCATTATAGAAATAGTACTTTTGTATTAAGCGCAGTCAACCCACACATGGGTAGGCTCATATAGAGTGGATGAAGGGAGTGCCAGTAGCTGTTAAGCATATATACAGTCCTCAACTGTCGGTTCATGGCCGGCATGTACAGGTTAATCTGGTACATGAATAGTTTGTTATAGTGTTCCCCAGAAATGTCAGTGTGCTGCTAGAAATGTAGGGGGCTGTTAACATATACCTGATAATGTCACCTGAACACATCCAGATATGTAGATATATAAATATAAATGAAATATATAAATATGTAGCAGTAACATCCACATCCAGGACAGTTTGTATGTCAGATACAGGTCAGGTATATCAAGAACTAGCAAAATACATTTCACAATTTAAAGGACATTGCCTAGTGAAATAATACATGTAGGGGTATATAACTGCAGTCAATAGGAATGTAGTGTAAACTATAAGAATATATAAGATGTTAATGGAGTTATCATTTTACACCCTACTGTATGTGCATAAACAATGCAATTCCACACCTCAATGGGTATGTCTAATCTCATAACATTTGTTGGGACACATGTCCTATTGGTTTATAAATATCTGCATTTACTTTGATGCATGTGCCCTGTTCACATACCACAGTCTTGGTGGCCTGTTGCCACCAATCAATCCTGCATGCTGTTGGAATGTCCACTGTTGTTCTATATATGCTTGCTGTTCAACTGTTGGAACTCTGATGTGTTGGGTTAATGGGAATGCTACTGTAAGCTGTTACAACTAAATTGGAATGCTGTTGGCTATTACTAACCCATATTGTCATTAAATCCTCCTAAACATAGAACGTATGGGAAGGCGGGTCCCAGTGGACCCACCTGTCCCACCTCAGCTGGCGATGGCACCTGGCACCAGCAGGTCCGGTGCCGAGCCTGGGACCTCCTCCTCCTCCATTGGTCCTGTGCCACCTTGGGGTGGAAGTGCTGCAGGGGATGGGACTCATCCTCCCTGTGCAAGCATGGCCGGAGGAGGGCCACCTATCACCCTCTGAATGGTCCGGGCTGTGGTGCGGAGGGAGATCGAGCGTTCAATCGCTGATCCTCTTCGCCAGCTCGAGGCAAGAGTGGCGTCACTCACGGGTGAGCCTGCCCCTCCTACACAGCCCCCAGCACAGCCACCCTGCGGGCAGTGAAGGTGCAGTAATGACTGCCCAAGGGTGGGGATCTCAGTTCCACTGTTGCCATCTGTGGGCTCATGGGCTTGTGATTTCCAACCATCCTTCCCCGTCAATGATGTTCACTTACCCCATGTGTCATATTCTATCCCTGTATGTGTCTTGCTTGTCTTGTCTGTTTACCTCCCCAACCTACCTCCCAAAATATACCTACTTCCCCTACCCCACATTCCACTCTCACCTGAATAAAAAAATGGGCAATCTGCTCCCACAAAAAAATTACGCCCCATACATAGCTGCCCATTTTGCACACATGTCCGCTGGACACATAAACTGAAATTTAATTGGCAGTACAACATACTTAGTTATCCTCACCCCTCTCTCAGGGTGGAAGGTTTCAAATTTCCCTCCAAATTACTAGTATATACACAGCTGTTGCTGTTAAAGAAATGGGCAGCTATGGACCTTCCCTACACCAGTCCTGCACATCCCGAGCTGTTTTCCCTACTGTCTTTCCCTCTTCGTGCCCCTTTTATCTCCACTTTCCTATCTCCCCATTTTCTTTTCTTTCAAAGAAATGAGCGTGGGGGTTAGCAGGAGTAAGCACTTTTAAGCAGTAATTAGCGGGTTTGGGCGAGTGTGCGCTTAGCTAAGTATTGCTAAGCATCGTGCAAACCCGCTTACAACTGCTTAAAAGTGCCTTAGTCACCCTGCATGTGAGGGCCCTTGTTCTGCTCAGCAGCAAAATAAAACACCACTGTTAGTCTCGAACCCCGGACCTTGGAGACACTAGACTGCATGAAGTACCACTAAGCCACAGTAGATATACAGCAGGTTGTTGCTGAAATATATATATATCATGCATCAGAATGAGTGAATGTAAAGGAAAGATAGGAATGCCATAACACAAAACCTGTTCTGTGGAACTTTACCAGCAGTTGTTGTGGAATTGCATTACATGACTGTGATAACAGAACCAGACATTCTAGCAGTAAATAATGTTACAGCAGCACTTTACAACCCCCACACAGTATCATAGAAGGACAATCCCCACCCAAATGTACAAAATACCTGTGTGTTCAAGGCCAGCAAGGATGTAGGTAGGCATACTCAGTACTGGAATTGTCCAGTTTTCATGAGCATCCTGTGATAATGTAAACAAAAGGAAAAGCACAAACTGTGCAGAAGTGAGTACATTAATATCCACAGTATAGCAGTTCCCAAACAGTTCATCTGCCAAATGAAAACATCTCAGTAACTACGTATGTATGGCAGCTAATTGTATAAGTAGAAAAGAAGCTACATACTCCCATCTATCTTGTGTTAGCATTTGTAGGGGTGAGTACAATTCTACAACATCAGCTGTGTACCGGATGTGGCAACATTCAGGTCTGAGTACAACATTCAAATCACTGGCTACACCCCTAGCATCAGTTATAAGAAGTATACCAACCCTCTGACTTACACAACGGTGTCCACAGCAAACAAGCATGGTACCCGCTTTGGAAAGCGGAAAGGGCTACGCTTACCTGACTTAGCAATTTATAGCATTGGGTTGCTATGACAGTGAGTACTGCAAGTACCACACAGCAGGCTGCATGCAATTGCCAAATGGTGGACACCAATTGGTGCAGAGGCCATCACATGCACATGTGCAGAAAACTATAAAAGCAGGCTGTACTTGCTGTCCACACATGCAATCACTTAATTGCAGGTACGGAGGGAGAGATAGAGACAGATGCAGACAACAGCAGCAGAAAAAAAGGAAAAAGATTAAAAAAAAGTATCGAAAAAAGTAATATATTGAAAGAAAAATGAAAAGAATACATTGAAAAAAAATATATTGAAAAAAAATATTGAAAAAAATTAAAAATATATTGAAAAATAAATAATATATTGAAAAAAATTATATTGAAAAAATATATCTAAACAAAAAATAAGATATAAAAAAGAAATGCATTACAAAACACACGGAACTGACAAATCCGAACACATACAAACGAAAGGCATGTAACAGCTATGTATTTACTGGCATGTAGTAGATGTTTATGAAGAGTACTCTACATAGTTTGAATCATCCGTATGTGGCAGCAGTACGTATCTATGCACAGATGCCCTGCATAACTACTGGCATGGAGAAATCAGTGTGTAGCTGTGTGAAGTGGGATATGACTGTGACATATGTAGTTCAGCATTAAATGTCAAACATCTGATCCATGTTATCTGTGTTCTGTACAGTAGTGTGTACAATGTCTGTTTGGGGGAGTAGCTCATATGGTTATATAAACATGGATGTGACAGAGTAACAAATGCATGATAGTCATATTAATGTCTAGCTTAGCATTGGCAACAGCTTTACCAGGCTAGTATGCTAATATATCATTTGCAGCTATATATACACCCTCTAATATTACTGTGTGTTCACATGTGACACCTGTTCATGTTGCAGCAAGGCCCAATAGGTCAGCCATGAGGTACATGAACTTACAACAGTGTGGACCTTGTGTGTGTATGGCACACACATACAGAGGGCTCTGTCTGTGTCATATTAGCATCTGTACATGTGCATATAGCAGGGGACATACTGCAACTGTTTGTGAAGGGTGGACATATATGTTGTTGAAGGTTGTTATTTGCATATTTCTATGTAGGTTGTAGTGTGTGGCAAACAAGACAGCATACAGTGCTGGTATATGACGTGGTGGTTAAACGCTGTGGGTATGATTCATCAGGTTTGCAGTGTTGCAGCCAGTGAGGCCTGCTAAAGCTACATGGGCTGAGAACACCTTCAATGCATTCCGCACAACACTGTGCAGTATTATGACATAACTGTATACCTCACAACCTTCACATAATTGATATCCCCACCATGGAAGGTGGACTGTATATGTGCCTATTGTATATCTATATGTACACCAATGGATGTTTATATGTATATGTGTGTGTATATATATATATATATATATATATATATAGAGAGAGAGAGAGAGAGAGACAACAGATGCCTGGTGACAAAGCCATGGACTCAAGCTCAATGTTGACACTGCATTGGCATCCCTTCTTGCAAAAACTCTGTACCCATTAACTACCATGTAAGTGGTAGTCTACTTAACACCGAAGGTGTGATGAGAGATCATGGGACACAGGTGGACAGTAGTCTCCCCTTTGATAATCACAGTGCCACACTAGTCATGTCATCTGTCTACGTGGCACACGTCATCACAAAAGGTGTGTCATCCAGGGAAATATAAGTCAGTGTTCCCCTCTACTCATCACACATAAAGCCCATTATAGAGTACAATGCCCCATGTGGTATGTACCTCACAAGACATCTACAGCAACTGGAAATGACACAGACATACCTCACAAAGAGTAATACCGGCCTCAAACAGATGCCCTGTGCAGACCGTCTCACAAACCCACAGCTAGACTGTGTCGCATACCGCCTACCCAGAGGTGACCTCTGCCTGACATACTAAGCTATGTCAAACCCAGAGCTGTTGGACATGCTCCACGTAAACAGATCACAATCCCTACAAGCTACATGCTCTAGGGACCTAAACCTTGTGACCTCAATAAACAGCACATGCTGGAGGGATAGATTCCTATCTCAGAGACATCCCATACTCTGGAACAAACCACCTATCAATAGCAAACAAAGCTCCTAATTAGCAGTCGTCATAAATAATCCTGATGATTGTATGGGAGAGAGGAAATACACCCTGGGAATCTCCTCTGTGGCTCTGCTTGACAGGGCCAAGTGAAACATAATTACCTGTCTGTCAAAGGCCAGGGTAGCGTATGGCTAGACTTCTATAGGCCGTAGGGCCAATAGCCTATTACCTACCTATGAAGCGATACACACCCACATGTACTTGTTGCAATAATTGCTATGTGAGGTTGATTGAGTGTGATGGTGAATGTGTAAGAGTTCTGTATATGTGTGATAGCTTAGTGGGAAACTGTTTCTGTCATGGTATTGTGAATCCTAGCTGTGATCCCAGCAAAAGATGTGTATGCAATTGCTAGGCGGAAAAAGCAGTATGCCATATGGTCTGTCATAGTCCCTTGATGTTGACTGGGGTGTCCCATTGTAGGCTAAAGCAGTACATGTATGCTTATTGAGTGTTACTGCTGGTGAATCCAACTCCTGTATGAACTGTAGTACTACCTGAAGCTGTATGCCTAAACAGCACAGTATGGTGTATATCCACCTTTCTTGGAACCACTATTTTGTGTGTTCCCTGTAGTCCTCACAGATTACATAACTCAGGCATAAGGTTTTGTAACTACTGACACACAGTACTGTATGGTACACAGGTAAAGGTCATCTGGGTTGCCATACCTTTGTGTCTGGTAGGTATGTCTGATGTGTGTGTGGGTGTGCCTGTACCATGCCCTTGGTCATATGTGTGTTAAAGGATATAGGTGCGTATCTAGCAACATGTATAATCTAGTACAGCAGTATGCCACCTATATTAATGAATGTGCACGTATGTTAGGCATGGGTTTGCCATCAATGACTAGTGTGGTATACTGGTAATACTGTAACTGGACTTTACAATCATTGCAATGGATTACATATTTTTTGATGCATTAGCTTGATATATACCTCCTGTGGCTAGGTGGTGCATTGTATTGCATACATTGTGCCATGTACTGTTGTATAGTCTTACATACTGATTTGTCTTTGTTGCTGTGCAAAACATGGTTTGATATATAGAGTGTGCCAGGCACTGTCAAGCAGTTGTGGGCTGAGCACTGATATATGGTATTGAAAGTGTGTATCCTCTGACAGCCAATAGGTTGCTATATATGGAAGTTAGTTGATATCTGTACTTTATAATGTTAAGTGTGCTACATGACCTGCTCACACATATTGTTTCATTGTCTTCCAGGGTCATGGCCCACCATCGTAATCCCACCTATAGTCGGGCAGAGGAGGAACAGATAACAACAAGCCTGGTGCAGCACTATGCCCTGCTGTTCTCCAGAACCAGCCAGGACCAGCATGAGCGGACTGCACTGTGGCAAGATTTTGTCCGTAGGGTAAATGACATAGGCATGCATAACCGGACATATGAGCAGGTACACCATCACTGCAGTGATTTAATTAGACATGTCCAGCAGCGTGCATCTGATATCCGTAGACAACAGCTTGCCACAGGTGGTGGGGTAGCCATCCACCCCCCCCCTCACCAGAGTGGAGGAGCTGCACCTGAGCCAGGTGGCTCCTGGCCAACAACAACAACAAGTAACATGTATCATCATGGAGGCCGGAGCCACCCAGCAAGTTGACATGGAGCGTGCAGATAACATGGCATAGCTGTAGACTACTGTTACCTCTATTGGTACAGCATGCTTACGTGAGATGTGTACTGTGTAGTTAGAAGATGTGGTGCCCAGTGTTGTGCAATACTAATAATTAGGAATATAATCTGTAGGCCTGTGACTGTCAACCATTGTACTACTGTAACATTGCAAACACACAGTAGCAGTGCCACAGTTGATGCCACTGACAAACTGTCTCATATCCTTGTAGGCCCCTCTGGTGTGACAGCAAGGCAGCAGACCCATGCTGGTGAGTGTGTTCTACATTTAATATTGCTAATTATATGTGCATGTCATAGGTGAGGTGTAGGCCATGTACACATATCACACCTACGCATAATGCATACTGTGCATGTTTGCTGTGAGACTATGCACATCTCAGTAACGTGGGTAGCTGCCTAAAACACATACAATACACAGAGCATCCCACACAATTGTGGCAACACTGTAGTGGATATTGGATAGGCAGAGTCAATACACATGCACACAACATACACAACTTTGTCATACGCAGTACACGTTAACATGCTACACATGGCGTATTCAGACACCCGCTGTAAGGTCACACTCCAGTATCCCAAATGTCATCCACACAGCACACATAATATACCTGAGGGGTAGATGCCTCTCATGTGGCTGTGCGACACTCTTCAACACATAACACATTCATGTTAGGCAATGCCCCCTATTGGGCACCATACAAACCCATGTAACAACTGGCTGTGAAATGGTGAATGTAACCATGGTACTGCAGTTCCCGTGCAGCATGGTATGTGCCGGTCTGGCACACATTAGTAGCCTTGAGTGACCACATGATGCTGCATGATGATGGCTCATGGTACTACACCCCATCCAGTTACAATGACCACAGTAGTACACATAGCATTAACTGCTATACACCTCAATGTTTTGTGTGTGTGCAAACATATGCACCGAAACACAATATGCATAGCAATCACCATTTGTACAAAGTGATACATATATGTCTATTGAGTGTATAGGTCACATGACACACTGTGTATGTGTGATGTTTAATGTTGCAGTTGTGTTGTAGCATGCCATGTCATGGCTGGCACTGGCATGTCCACAATATGTCCTACACTCACCATAATCACTGTACAATGGCTATGTTGAGCAATGGTATTTCATCAGGTATACATGAAAAACTCATCCTGTTTGTATACATAGCATGCATGTGCTAAACCTGTGTCCACAATTATCTGCTAAAGACACAGACGCTTTAATCAGAAATGGATATCTATGTGACACAGAGATACACATCCAGCCATGGTATGTATACCTGTGAGTGATGGTGCACAGGATACTGCAGAGCTTTTAATACTTGCACAGCAATGTTGTGTCCATGTACACATTGCATTCCAGGGTGAGGCCAATCACTGAACAACAACACACATGCATCAAAGCCATGTCTACTGTTATTAGCAAGGGCTGTCTACACCCGCACTGCATGCTGTTGAGCAACACACGTCCTGCATGCTGACACATGTGATATAACTGTTTGTCTTGTGATACTCTACCCCACAATTACCCACTATTGAGTATGTTCTGGATTGCTGGTGGTGTGTGTGTGTGTGTGTGTGTGTGTGTGTGTGTGTGTGTGCGTGTGTCTGTTTTAGTGAGGAGTGCGTTTGTGTGCATGTGTTCATGTGTGCATGAGTGCCGACATCATGTACAGGTCGTAAAGTGTGTTTCCTGTCTTCCTCTCACAGGTGCTGACTTTGGGCTGGTTCACTGCAGCAGGGAAACTGTCACTGAGCAAAATAGTGATAATGATGATAGGTGTGTTGAGGCACAGGCATGTTTGCCAGGGTCTGTCGTTGGGCCACCAATCGACAGTACACAAGTGTCCACCTCATCCATGCACACAGTCATACTGCCAATACATCCATCACCAATGCCCTTAGCTGAG
The DNA here is from genome assembly GCF_019279795.1 of Protopterus annectens. Taxonomy (NCBI): domain Eukaryota; kingdom Metazoa; phylum Chordata; order Ceratodontiformes; family Protopteridae; genus Protopterus; species Protopterus annectens. The sequence continues at coordinate 355,514,803 of NC_056737.1, read as the reverse complement.
GGACAACGTACAGTCAGCATTGTCTAGGACAGTGTAGTATCCATGGCACATGCATCCCGACACAGCAGCCATACCCAGATGTCTGAAAAGGTACCACATAGGCAGATGTCCAGGGGTTCTCATCAGAGCACAGCTGCTCATCATGCCACTGGCAGACGTGCCACAGGTCTTACAACCTCACGCATGTTCCAGGCTGTCATGGAGGCACAGGCACGTATGGAATGGCAGGCTGTCATGGAGGCACAGGCACATATGGAACGGTACCAGACAGGGACTAAGGGCACAGAGGGCACATACCGCCGTAATTGACAGTATCCGTGACCTAGCAGGTGCCATCTGTAATTACACTGAGGTCACTGATAGACATTGGGGAGAGACATTAGATGTCCTCCGCAATGTCATGTCCATGTGTCAGGACAGTGTGGGATGGTTGAGTCATTGACGTGGACGTATGCCAGCAACAGCAGCTGGCAGTCGCCGCGGACGTCCCTCAAGTCACAGCTGCTCCCATAGTGCCAGTACCAGCCAGAGCAATGTTGGGGGTGGGCTGACCATAGAACGTCCTAGAAGACCCCGTGCACATGGCTCTGGACAGTCCCAACAGGGACCTTGGTCCAGTGTACATCCATCTACCTCTGAGGATAGTACCCAGTCTGGCTTAGTACCTGATAGTGTTAGTAGCACCCCTGCCAGGCACAGGTACCGTATCCATGGCCAGAGACGGTGATCTGTAAAGCCTGGCAGGTTCAGTCTGTGGCTGTCCCACAAATACCCATATATGGCAGCCACATGGTGGTACTGTGTGCATGCAGACACACACACACACACATAAACCAGACACCTAGGGCTAACATATAGCCGCACACATTACATCAACATTCGCCCATAGCAGTACTCTTGCCCTTCACACACACACATACACACACACACACACACACATACATGTCGATTGGATGGCTCACTGTAGGCCTCTGGCAAACCAACAACACATCCCGTGCATATGATGAAACGTATGCCACCTCCTGTCATCTGTAACATCGATGTAGGAACAGGCTACCATGGTGCTGATGCACAGGGTGACTTTATAGCAGTATAGCAATGTTGCCATGTTATCAGCAGTAGAGTGTAATGATATGCTTGAAGGTGTAGCTGAGCAGGCATGATGCATTAAAGCTATGTTTGTCATTGTAGTATTGTCTACACCAGTGTTAGTTAAAATAGTGTCTGCCCATGTACCACTTGGCTGATGTGTGTAGTATTGGCAGCATGTGTTAGAGAGTGGACAGCATGTGTGGGATGTGTGTAGCACAGATTTGCAGGTGTACATTTGTGAACATGGTGGAGGTGCACTGTCTGCATGTACGTGCATAGTGGACACATGGGCAGGGTGACATGCCCTGTATTACACAGTAACACTCCATAGTTTCTATTGGTGGCCAGTATGCATTGTACTACACATATTTCAGAACCTGACTACACATGTGTGTATGACATGGTTTGACGCTGTGCTGTGGGTGATACTGTTACTGTCATTGTTTTGCATTCTGGTAGTATACATAACTTAACAGCCGCATTTGGATCCTTCCGATACTATACTATGCCAGTAACCAGTGGTATTCATCTGCACCCATTACTGAGACCACGCCTGTTTGGCATATATCTCTCTTAGGTACAAGAAATCACAGTAGGGATATGCCCGTCCACGTCTGATAATGCATACTGTGGCCTATAATGCATTCTCCAGATGACGCACACATCCTCCACAAGGGTATCATACAGACAGATACCTGTTGTCAAACCCATGCTGTAAAGCTATAAGCCAAACTAAGCATAGTCATCCACCTTTACAGAACATAGTATCCCCATAGTACCACATAGGTAGTAGCCACCAACATGATTAAGTGTTACGTCATCTCTCCTTTGATAATCACATTTCCTAAGGTATTTTGAAATCCCTCGGTGGATCACATAAGCAATAAGGGGTCTGCATGCATATCCACAAAGGTTGTTGTACACCTATAATGAATAGTCATCCTTGACAGACTTTGCTGCGTTTGAACAGGTGTGACATATACCTCGGCCATAAACCCTCACTCACACAATTCAATAGAAACTGTAATGAGTGTGTGTGACATGGATGACCTAGGCCAGGGATCGCTGCAGTGGCTGGCCTTGTCACAAGCTTACAGATGTGGCCTAAGGTCTGGGAAGCAGCAGCACAGTCCGGCAAAGATGACAGCTGTGTTCTTGGAAAAAAGCAGGGTTCCCACACATGCAGTAATTGAGGTAACATGTACGTATATGTATTTGCCACACAGCTACCTCACATGTGCAATGCATACTGATATGTCATACAGTAGTAAAAGCAAAACCCACAACACATTGACCACCAGTGTCACACAAATAGAGCACACACACTCACCAAGTGCAGAATTCAAACCCCTACCTACCTACTTCATGATACTGGAGGAATACGCATTAACACGACGTGCTATACACATTACTTGGAGGTCTCTTTTCCACAGGTATATTTGTAGGATGGTGACATCATCAGACTTGACAAAGATGAGTATACCACTTGTAAGGTGTTCTACTACTCTACAAAAAGGTTGCTCCTCTCCAAGGTAATTACACACAAACACACACACACACAGATGTCAAGTGCAGGATTCAAACCCCTATCTAACTACTTCATGATACTAGAGGAGTACGAATTAACACGACATGCTATACACATTACTGTGATGTCTCTTTTCCACAGGTATATTTGTAGGATGGTGACATCATCAGACTTGACAAAGATAAGTATATCACTTGTAAGGTGTTCTACTACTCTACAAAAAGGTTGCTCCTTTCCAAGGTAATTACACACAAACACACACACACAGGTGTCAAGTGCATGATTCAAACCCCTACCTCACGATACTAGAGGAGTACACATTAGCACGATGCGCAATACACATTACTTGGAGTTCATTTTTCCACAGGTATATTTGTAGGATGGTGACATCATCAGACTTGGCAAAGATATGTATGCCACTTTTAAGGTGTTCTACTACTCTCCAAAAAGGTTGCTCCTTCCCAAGGAGACCACACACAAGGGATTCCCAAACTACGTACTACTACTTATGATACGATGCGCTTCTCGCATTACTGTGAGTTTTTTTTTTCCACAGGTATATTTGTAGGATGGTGACATCATCAGACTATACAAAGTGAGTTACATTAGGTGGGCTACATAGAAGGAATGTCTAAACACTTTGGCCATGTGATCATCAAAGGGGAGTTTACTATCTACCTGTGTTCCCAGGGCCATAATGACTTTCTCCGTACATACTGGATTACCACTTATGTGGTAATTTGTGTGCACTTTGTTTTACCCAAATGGGATGACTATGCATTCTTTGGCATTCAGCTTGAGGGCATTGTTTTGACACCAGGTATCAGTCTCTGTCAGACACTTCTGGATGATGTCTGTGTCAGCCGTAGACTTGATTATGGACCACAGTTAGCAGTCATCTGCAAACCTGTTCAGCCATACACCTACCATGCTTGCCTGTACCTCTGAGCAGTATCTGCTGAACAGGTGGGGTCCCAGGATCAAGACCTGTGGGATGCCATTTGTGACTGGCTTAGAGTCAGACATGGCATCCGAAACTCTGAACGTTCCACTTTGGTCTTGGGAAGTGTGCAGTTTGCTTTTGAAAATGTCTTCACAGTGGTTTCATTGACTGGGTGGGGGGGGGGGGCAAGATGTGGATGTCCAGTGTGATTACTTTATGATCTGATATTACCAGCAAGGGGTTTATCTCTGTTGTGGAACACTGGTATCCCATGTTGGTGATGATCATGTCCAGTATGTTGTCACCTCTAGTGGGCATGGTGACCAGCTGTTCCAGGGTGTTAGAGTTTTTAAACTCTAGGAAACATTGGGCATAGGACGTTGTACACGAGTAATTCTCCCACTCATTGTTTGGGTAGTTGTAATCTCCTCATATAATGGTGTTTGATAGGACCTTTATATTTTCCACTGTTCTTAGGAATACTGAGTGAAGTTCCTGAGACAAAGTATGTGATCTGTAGCAGGCTACAATCTGATGAGCAGCTTTGCCCAATGTTAGTTGCACTTGCATGGTTTCCAAGGCCTCATGCTGTGCCAGTAACCTGAAGGTGTGGGTATCCATAAGGTAAATGGGTACACCACTTCCTTTTGTATTTCACTCATGGTTTTGGGTCCGAAGGTCAGAGGGATCATGAGTCTTTTACATGGAGCATGTCCAACAGCTCTGTGTTTGACATAGCTTTGTATGTTTGGCAGTGAACACCTCTGAGTAGGCGATGTGCATGGGAGTACGGATGGAGCATTTTGAGATGGTCTGTGTATCGCATGTATTTCAGGCTGCTAATGTTCTTTGTGAGGTATTGCTGCAGGCTTTCCAGTTGTTGTAGTTGTTTTGTGAGGTACATAGCAAAAGTGGCATTGTACTCTATTATAGTACTAGTGAGTGATGAGTAGAGGGGAACAATGTCCTCTTCTATTCTGCATGAGACACATTTTGTGATGAGGTGTGCCACATAGGAGGGTTTCCTGACTACTGTGGGAATGTGATTATCACAGTTGTGTCCACTGTCCACCTGTGACCCAAGGTCTCTTGTCACAATTTCAGTGTGAAGTATACTACCACCTATGTTGTAGTTCTTGGCTACAGAGTTTTTAACAAAGGGGATGACAATGCACATTTTGGCATTGAGCTAGAGCCCATGGCTTTGACAACAGTCATCTGTCTCAGTGAGGCCCTTTTGTAGGATGTCCACATTTTTAGTGTTTACAATTATGGCTCCTAGTTTGCAGTCCTCTGGAAACTTCAGTAGCCACAGACCTTCCATGTTAAAGTTTTCTTCAGGGAAGTAGATACTACACAGCCTAGGAAGTTTTCTGGTCCCATGGCTGCTGTGTGATACTGGCTTTGGAGAGTGTTTTTTACCTGTGCAGCCGTGATGACAGCAACTTTGCAGTCTTCCATTATAGAGATGTGCTCTTTCATGGGTGAGACGGGGATTAAGTTAACACTGATCCTATCTGCCAGGATGTTGGCAATATCAGTTGGGTCTGTATATTTAGTGCCATTGAGCTGTAACTCAGAACAGATCTGAGTGTAGCCATGACATGGACCTGTCTGTTGGGCAAAGATCTCCTGAGTAGACAGTATGCAACAGAGTACAGATTGGGTTACATTCAGTCTTATTGCATGGGGCAACTATTTGAGGCCAGTAATCCTCTTGTTAAGGTACTTCAGTGGTCTTTCTGGGTGCTGAACATGCCTAGTCAGATTCATTGGAAGTGTGTTGTGGTACTCTCTGACGAGTCTGATGACTGCTGAGTAGTAGGAACCTCCTTTGACCTACATGCACAGACCTTGGCAGTTTGTGTGAAGACATAGCATGGTTTTCTGACCACTTTGTGAATGTGTTTCTGGAAGTAGAGATGACTATCCACATTTGTCCATAGATCCGTTATTATCACATCCGTATTTAGCCTAAGTGTGTGAGTATGCCCAGTATGACCTTTCAGTATGTTGCTGCCTGACATTTGTTTTGTTTCCTTAAGTGTGTGAGCATGCCCAGCATGACCTTTCAGTGTGATGCTGAATGAAATCCACTACATTTGTTGGAGTGTGTGAGCACGCCCGGTATAGACATTTATACTATATGTGTATGGAAAATCAAGTTGTATTTTTACAGCAGGGCTCACCTTTGTGTCATAGATCAACAGGGATCATGCTGTGCCTACAGGGCTTCCATGAGACACTTTGCATAGACTTATCAACATTTCTACATACGGGGGGACAGCTATTCTTTGTACATTTCTACCCGGGGGCACACCTGATTCTTACTGTGGGTGTACATAGGATGAGGGTTTCACCTGACACTTATACACATTTGCTATGCCTGCACTGCTATGTACGGTACACCGTTTCAGTCTGTACTGTTGCCTGTTGTACTGGCTTGAGGCATACTACTGTGTTACAGATCCTAGCGTCCAATGTCACATATATTAGATTGCGACTTCATAGCTTACATGACCCACATCACACCACCTGGCCTGATGTTCTCTGTCTGCATAGGCCTGGGGGGCGGTTACCCATATGACTCTTTAGGGACATGATACAGCATTTCTTTGTGTTTGCATTAGTGTACAGTTGTCCTGCTGTGTCTGTGCCACTGAAATGTTATCATGGCTTAGTGGTTCAGTACTGTGACTATAGTGCACAGTATCCTGAGTTCGAGCCCTGTCACTGCTTTTTATTTTCATGCTAGGCAGACCAGACTGCTTAAGGAACGGTAAAGCAAATATGAGCATGTTTACCTGACTTTGCTCAACTTTGCACGACTTTGCCTGACATTGCCCAACATTGCGCTAGTTAGCACGGGCAATTTTGTTTACATATACTAAATATTGGTAAATGCTGCTTAGCACTGCTTTATATTGCTTAAAACATGGCAATCATGACTCCGGTGGTGCTGCAGGGCTGCCTATGTCGGATACACATACTACACTCCTTATACATGTTTGGAAACAGATAGTGTCAAGTTAGACATCCCCTTTATTTTATGTGCAAGTCAGAGAGAGGTATAATTTCCAGGGTTCCTACTGAGCCAGTGTATGTGTTATGCGTTGCCTCTTTGCAAAGGCCAAGGCATACTGGGCACGCCTCCTTCTGCCTACTGGGGGCAGGCTCAGGTTGTTCCTCCGAGTCACGCTGTGCCTGTGCAGGCCTTGGCAATGGTGGAGGGCTGTTTCGCCCTGTCCCATGCTGTTCCTGCTGCAGCTGTTTTCACAGGATTATATTGTGTAGCATGGCACATACCATGACAGTTTGGGTACATGTAGTTGGTGAGTACTGCAAGGCTCCACCATATGTGTCCAGGCACCGGAACCATGACTTGAGCATCCCAAACACATGCTCGATTAAATTTTGTGTTTGTGCGTGTGCCTCATTATGGAGTTCTTGTTCAGGTGGTTGTGCATTTCTAATGGGTGTCATCAGCCACGGCTCCAGTGTGTATCCAGCATCCCCCACTAGGTGACCGTCAGGGATGTCTCAATTGGCAAATGTCTGGTACAGCTGTGTCAGATGCCAGATATGGGAACTGTGGTAGCTTCCAGGGCAGCCACCACACACATTCAGTATTATGCCCTGGGCACACGACCTGGCAGTTGATGGAGTGGAAGCCCTTGCGGTTGATGTAGGCCCTACCCCGCTCACCGGCTGGTGCTTTGATGTGTATGTGCGTGCAGTCAATTGCACCCACTACCACAGGGTATTCCGCTATTTGCTGAAAGAGACGCATATTGCTGGCCAATACCTCACGGGAATTGGGGAAATATACATGATCACTGACGTGCTGACATGGCATTCAGGAACTGGTGCAGTACCCTGGATGCTGATGCCTGTGAAATCCCCATCATACCACCAGTTGGTCTCTGGAAGGTACCTGTTGCTAGTATTCTTAGGTCAACACATACCTTGGTTTCCACTGGGATAGGTTCCCCTCTGTTGGTTCTGTGTGAGGCGTGGCCTGCTCAGCTCAACAATTTGCTGCAGGAGCTCTCTGTCCACTCTATAGCACTCCACTATCTCCAGCTCATGTAGCCCCTGGTAGGTTACCCTGGGTCTGTACACTCTTTTCCGTCTCCTCACTGTGGGTTGCTCAGAAACATTCACAATGGCACCACCCTCAGCATCTTGCACATGTTGCCTTGTAATAGCAATGGCAGCCCCTAACATTTTTTTGTCTCAGTTAAGCTTTTTAAATTTTCACTTCTCTTTGTGTACTGCAGTGTTTCTGAGTAAAACATGGGGGAATGTTGTTTGCAGAGTTTTAAGTGCTGGGCTGGGCTGGGCTGGGCTAGTGTACTGCCTGTGCAATTGGCTGATTCTGATTGATTTCACCTGGCAGCTCTGCTACTTCTCCTTGGTTAACTTCCTACTACTACTTTTCCTTTCTTTTCCCTTTCTGTTTCCACAGGGGGCAGTGCCACGCAAAGAAGCGCAAACATGTGCACACGAGCACACACAATGAACACAGCCTTACACAGGTTTACACAGGTGCACATCCACGCACACAGGCTTAGACAGCCTTACACAGGCTTACACGGGCACACACACATGCACACTGGCTTAGATGGGTTTACAGGCATGCACACGTGCGCACGCAGTGTAAGCATCTTTGCAAGAAACTTTGGTGGTAGCCACGGCGTACACCTTCGGTTTCTGGGTTTCAGTTCAGACTGTAGACACGCCTCTTCCAGTCTTGAGTAACTCACAGCAAACACATGCCACTCTGCTCCAGTAAGCTTACGTCTTTAATACATACCCCCTCGTGATGTCACCTATCTTCTACTCTGTTACTCCCTTAATCCTACTCTTACACTCTAGGGACATGGTTCACATGGCAGGGAAAATTGGGATTCACTATCCTTATACTTATTTGCATAGGATTCCCTACTAATGCTTGGTTCCATCTCTCAGACTGAGCTTCTCCCCTTAGCAACCACTACTCAAGAGCCATGTTGTCTTCAGCCTGCCATTCACCTGCATGGCAGATGGATACTTTTAATAAAATGCCTATTTTTGGCTTTTATTTTTTTTTTTTCTGGTTTTTAAAGCACCACATGTTTGCGCGGCGCTGCGCTATGCTTAAACATTGGCGATCGTGGAAAAAATATTTTTTATTATTTTGCAACACATATAAATGCCAATGGCCTTATATTTGGCCATTGGCATGCTTCCTCAACTGCATGCATCATTTATTTGGAGCTGTCATTGCTCCGTTTTGCTATTTGCAGAACGGTACTCAGTTACCAATGGAGTACATTTCTGCAAGTAACACTACTCTTACTCGGACAGGTTTGTGTTTCCTGGATCGCAAATTTACCTCATTTGCATAGCTTTCAGCAGCAAATGAGGTAATTTGCATAACCTAACACTGTCCGTGCAAGAGTCGTTTTAGGAGCTCTCATGCACGCCCCTGCCGGCTGTTCCTGGATTGCTCGGCAGACATATTGACTATTTGGAGTCTTACTCTACTCTTAGACTCCGTGCAAGCCTTCGTGAATCCGGCCCATACTCTTTTCCTCTTTTGCTTTTTTTTTTATAATACCCCATAATTTTTTCGTACTTATATTTATAAAATGTGACTACTAATCTCTCATCTTTTTCATTTATCCACATTAACACTTTGTACAAATTTAATGATGCAGCATATATCACTGTGTTAATTAATCCTAAACATCCTTCCTCTTTATTAACATACAAAAATCCTTTTTTTACTTGGTTTAATCTAGGACTCCATATAAATGAAAAAAATATCTGTAATAATTCCTTTTCAAATGCTGTTGGCAACATAAATACACTTACTAAGTATGCTATTTTTCCCATCAGTACTGTATTTATGAAATAAGCCTTTTTTCTGTAGGATCATTTACATGTTCTCCAGAAAAGGCATGTTTGTTTTATTTCTTAATTTCTTCTATTGTTTTTTTCTTATTGAAGACTGACACAAATCTGTCCTATCAATGAGTTGGTTGATGTCACAGACTAGGTTGAGGTTGCGCGTGTTGGGTACCTAAGCTAGACTTGCAGATATGCAGCAATTCCATTAAGGCAGAGTCTGAGATTGCTTTGTAGGCCAGACAGAAATCACCCCTGAGGAGTCTGTATGAGACTGAGTAGAGGGACAGGGCTTTTAGCGTATCTGTGTAGGGTTGATGTTTGAGGCCATGAATTCTCCTGATGAGGAACCTCTGTAGTCTCTCCAGCTCTTGCATGTGCTTTGTGAGGTAGATGCCAAAAGGAGAGTTGTACCCAATAATGGGTCTTATAAGGGAAGAATACAGGGATGTTATGACCTCCTTGTCCCTGGATGAGATACCCTTCCTAATGAGGTTGGCCATGTAAAAAGCTTTCTGTACAACGGAAGCAGTATGGTGGTCAGAAGTCAGTTTGCTATAAACCTGGGTGCCCAAGTCCCTCATGACTGATTGCGTGCTTAGGACCTTGTTATTAATGTGATAATTTCTGGGATGTCACTCCCCAGACGGGATGATGATGCATTTTTTGGCATTCAGTTTTAGGCCATGTTTCTGACACCAGTCATTTATTTGGGAGAGACACTCTTGGAGGATGTCTACATCACTAGTGGAATTGATGAAAGTGCCCAGCTTGCAGTCATCTGCAAACTTGGTCAGTCATAGCTAACTGGTTTTGGCCTGCACCTCAGAAAAGTATATCCCAAACAGCAGATACCCCAAGACCGATCCCTGGGGTATACCGCTCATTACGAGTCTACTGCTTGAAATGTCTTCCCCTATTTTGACTAGGTGAGCTCTATCAGTGAGCCAATTTGCTACCCATCTGATAACATATGGATTGATGCCTAGTTGAGAGAGTTTATCTATTATACCCGAGTGGGGAATAGTATCGAAAGCTTTGGCCAGGTCAAGGTAGGTGGTATGCACCGTCTTCCCCTCGTCCATGGCTTTGGTGACTATCTCAAAGAAGTTGACCAAATTTAACAGGCATGAGCTCCCCTTAATGAAACCAGCTGTGTGGGATCGAGTGTTTCAAGGCTGCCAGTGTCCTTTTTAATGGGGGTCATGATAATCTGTTCCATGGCCTTGCAGATCAGACTAGTTAGGCTGATGGGTCTATAATTTTCTGGATCGATGGATGCTCCACCTTTGTGCAAAGGGATGACAGTGGTTGTCCTCCACTCTGCTGGGATGAAGCCAGTACTCGGGCTTTGGTTGAATAGGGTGCTTAATGGTGCTGCATGTTCCTGCCTGAGTTCATGTAGCATGAATCCTGGGATATTATTGGGTCCTATGGAGGCTGTATTTTTTGCCTTTGAGAGGGCAGTGAGTACTTACTCTCTAGAGATAAGGGGAGGGGGCAGGTGCTGTGGATGTCCTAATTTACTGATGGGGGGGAACTGAGGGGTGGAGTTTTCACTAAACCTGTTATCTGCCAGCAGGTTGCCTATATCTTCGGCATTTGTGTATCTGGTGTCTTTGACCATCAGTGCTGAGTGCTTCCTTTGAGAATGCGAACATATGTGAAGAAGGCCTTTTGATTGTCTTTAGTATATGTGGCCAGTTTGGACTTGAGGTTTGCTTTGGAGGATTTCATTAGTGCTCTTATTTGCTTGCTTAGGCTAAGGAGAGATTGCTTCCACTTAGTTACCTGCTCCTTCTTGGTCCAGGACAGCAATATTTTTCCTTTTCTTGTAGAGATTATTTATTGCAGATGTCCACCAGACAGGTTTACTCTTCCTTGAAGAAGATGATTTTGTCCTTTCGGGTATTCCTGATCCCATGCAGCTATATAAATGCGCTTATAGTACTTTGGTGTAAGTTTAGACATTTGTGCCAGTTGCTATGGAAGGGGAGGGGGCTGTGAAGCTGTTTATACCTTTCCTCAAGAGGCTGTAATCAGCTAGAAGTTTTTATGTTTGACCCTAGCTAAGGGGGACGGAACCGGGGGAGGGGGGATGGTGACTTTGAAAATAACTGCTTTGTGGTCGCATCCTACCAGGGAGGATGACAGTGTAGAGATGCTGCAGTGGTTACTCATGTTGGTTAATACCAAGTCCAAGATATTATTACCTCTTGTGGGGGTTGTAACCAGCTGGTCCAAGGAATTTGCACTGACAAATTCAAGGAATTTCTGGGCATTTATTATTTGGCCTGAGTAGTTCTTCCAGTCTGTGGTTGGATAGTTAAAGTCACCCAGGATCAGGGTAAAAGGCTGAATCTTAATTTATTCGAAGAGGTCTAGATAGGTGAAGTGGACATCTTGAGTCAAAGTTGGAGATAGGTGAAGTAGGCATCTTGAGTCAAAGTTGGGGGCCTGTATCTAGCTATGACTTGAATAGGGGTCTTCTCAATGGTTAATTGCATCTGGAGTGTCTCCTGTGCATCATACTGTTTGACCAGCCTCGAGGTATGTATGTCTTTAATATATATTGAAACTCCACCTCCTTTTGATTTGCTGCCTATGGTTTGGGGTCTGAATGTATGATAGGATGAGTAACCTGGGCTGGGATGCTCTTTGCAGCTTTGAACCAGGTTTCTGTGACTGCACAAATCAGCATCTGGCAAGGTTAAGAATGCTTGCAGTGAGTGCAGTTTCATGTTTAGACTCAGCGTTTAGTAGCATGACCTTTAATTTGTATTTTGAGGAAATTTTCGTGTTGGTAATTCTGACCTCATGGCATTGCCTAAAAAGGCGCTATGGAGGAGGCAAGATCCTTTGCTAGAAGCCTGAAGCCCAAGGGAGATAGATGCAAACCATTTCTGGCAAAGCCTCATGGTTTGTCGATTATGTCTTCCCAGGCTGTCCGGTACTGGATGCACTTGGAATGGCACCAGAAAATAAGCCAGTTGTTAAAGTCAATAATTTTCCTTTTGTATTGAGGCATAATTCTAGGTGATGATAGAATGCTGCTTAAGGCTAAGGACATACCTGCTTGGGACACACATTCAGCGAGTTCGAACACGTGTGTCTTCATATAGTCCAGGGAGGTACGTCTCAAGTCATTCACGTCAACATGGACTGTGACAGAGTCATACCAGTTCCTGCTGTTGAGAGACTTGAGTCCATGTGTGATGTGACAGATTCTGGCACCTGAAAAACAATTAACTATGATTTTCTCCTTTTCCATCCTGGTGAGGGGCACATGTACATGTCTCACAGTGGAGTCTCCTATGACTAATATGTTGGGTTTATGGTTAGGCCTTAGTGGCTGTGAGACACAGGTGTGTGGACTATTTGTGGTGTGGTGGGCTGTGGAGTTTGTGTGTGTTTCTGTCTTGGAGGCCACTTTTGTTTGGGTATGTTTTTGTTGAGGACCTCAGAATATGTGGGTGTGTGTTGCATAGGTGTGGGTGGTGGTGTTTGAGGTGTGGTGTTTGTGTTGACAGCATTCTCACTGCCAGATATACTGGTCTGTGAGGGAGAAAGCACAGACTCTAGGTTCTTAATGTAATTGCATCCCTTACAAATTGTGTTCCTAGATGGTAATAGTGGAGTAGTAGAGGGCTGCCCATGATTTTTGCTTCTTTTTTTTTTCTATTCATAATATCATCCACTATAACTATCTGTAACTGTCATTAATAATTGTTGATAACCCTTCCCTTTTAAACTGTATATAATATTTTCAATTTTAGTTTCTAATCTCTTTTGTATTATTTTTATAAAGATCTTTTAATCAATGTTATTCAGTACTACTGGTCTCCAGCTTTTTTAAATTGTTTTCTATCTTCATTCTTCCATATGAATTTAAGTATTCTACTGCATAATTCTTATACATAAAACCCTCGTTTAACCATTCATTCAAAATCTTTAAATATATATATATATATATATATATATATATATATATATATATATATATTGCCAGTTCCTTAAGTTTTTATACATTTCATACCCTATTCCATCTGGTCCCATAGCTCAGTCTATATTTACTTGTCCTGATACTTTAACTCATTTTAAGAAATCTCCATTTCCAACTCTGTATTCTCATTTTCTATTACCTTTTTTAGTTTCCATGTTATTTCATTGCCTTCTTTTTTTCTTTAAACATTTATTGTATACATTGTACTAAACTATTCATTATCTTTCCCTGAGTTCTTTCTATTTCTCCTTTTACATTTTTTCTATTTCTCTCATTACACTACAATCTTCCTTTACAAATCTGCTTAAGTAACTCAATACTTCTCTTTTTCCTTGTAAAATATATATTTGCTTCTGCAACAGTTCTTGTATTTTTTCTTGATTTTTATCATATAATTCTTTTTATTTGTCAAAGTACTTTCTATCATTATGTTCTAAATCTTCCAATGAATTATGTGCTATTATATGTTTTTCTTTCTCGACTTTTCTCACATCATTTTGCCACTGTAAAAAAACATTTTGTATATTTTTCCTTAAATATCATCTGTCATCGTGACCAGTTCTATAAAATGTTTTCTTAGTAATATGATCATTGCACAACTGTATTCTTAGTCTCTTTCCTTCTTCATTCCATGCTTTCTGATTTACCAATTTATTCCTTTGCCTATATTTATATATTCCTTGTTTTCCTTAATCTCTAGCGATTTTGCAAGATGATCAGAAAATCCTGTTTCAACTACCCCTCCTTCTCCTGTAATTAAACATTTTCATACTATAGAATAATCTATCCATGGTGGTGCAGCGGTAGCGTTGTTGCCTCACAGCAAGAGGTTCTCCCGTTTGATTCTCAGCTAGTGTGCGGGGATTGCCTTCTGTGTGGAGTTTGCATGTCCTCCCTGCGGGTCGAGTGGCGTTCCGAAAGACATGGGTGAATGGGCGTGCCTTCATTGAAGGTTGGGCGTCGAGCTGGCAACTCGGCACCGTGAAAATCTACTGCCAATTATTAGCGGACCGGAGTTCCGCTGTGGCGACCCCTAACTGGGAAAAGCCAAAAGACAACAACAACAACAAACTACAGAATAATCTATTTCAGTTTATACACTCCCTTTTGTAAGTCCATGAATTTCTGTCCCAAAGTTTTAACTTAACGCATCTTATAACTTCTAACATTTTCTTTATATCATTTCGTTTCTTTTTACACTTGCATCTTAAATCACAAAGTCTCCTATTAATATAACATGCATATTTATCACTGCATAGTCTAAAACTCCAATTAAATAAGCATTCCTTTCTTTACAATTAGTATAAGCCTATAATGTTTCAATTCCATATTCTTGTTCTTTCCATTTTAAATCTACAATAGTTCATCTTCCCATTTTTGCTAAAGTTAGATCTAATATCTTTACTGTATTTCTGCAGAATATAGCTATTACATCTAATATCTGTACTGTATTTCTACAGAATACAGCTATTCCAGAACATCTCTCATTTCCCAAATTCCAGATTAACTTTTCTTCCCATAGTTTCTCTGTTGTAATCTTTCTTCATTTGTTAAAAATCTTGTGTCTTCTAATATAAGCACATCTACATCACATGTATTACACCACTCCGAAATCACTATTCTTCTTACTGTATTCTTAATACTGTTCACATTTACAGAAAGCACATGACATTTTCATTTTCCCTTTGATTCATGGTTTCATAAGCTCATAGCTAATTACTAAGCTAACTTTCTTAGTATGCCATTCTAAGGCTAGCCAATTTCACTCCAAAAGGTGAGAATCAAACAGTGTACCTTTTCTATGTGAGTCAAACACCTTAACCATTATATCATCCCACCAATCATTGGCTGTATATGAACTTTTTTCATCTGTTTCCTTTCTTTTTCTTTTGTAATTATCCCTTTAAATGTTCTTCTTCTGTCTTTCATCATTTTACCAATATAATTCTATTTTTATTTTTACTACTTCTCAATTTTTGTCTTCATGACTTATTTTAGAACATTCTTCTATGTCTTCTGTATTATTTTCTTCTATTTCTGTTACTTCTAAAGTTTTCTTCCCTTTATTTTCTTATTTTTCCTTTTTCTGTCTCTTATTTCCATCCATAAACGTCCAATTTTGTTACATTTATAACATTTGAATTCACATTTTTTGCATCATGTCCAATTCCTCCACAAATATAACATTTTCATTTGTCACAGTTACTTATCAAATGTCATTCTTTTCTACACACACAAAAAAACATTTTTTGGGTTGTTCCCAGTATTTTATGACAGCCCTGCTCCCCTCCACATGTATCATGCTTGGTATATTTGTATTTTTTTCTCTTTCTTATTTTAACACAGTATTACAGTCCCAGCCACTGGTCCATATACCACTTTTGTCATAAATATTTGCAGTGTCTGATACATATAAAGTTTTTGCTTCCCTGTTAGATGTTTTTATCACATAAAGATTCCACTTGTTACAGCCCTTTTCTTTTTTTCATATTCACCAAGAAAATTTTCCATTGGGAAAAAAAACAAGTCTCAAATATAATGTCACAAAATGTCTCTGTTTATAAGAATGAATGTTCTTACCTCATGTGCTTTTACACCCAAAGGAGCTATTTATGTGTCTCACACTTCATAGCTGTCCATTTCTTTGTCATTTTTACTTTGAATCCATGTCGCGTACTTATGTTTTTCATTTGCTGCCACTCCCATTTTGCTTTCTTTTACGTTCTCTACTTATATTTTCTTTTCCATCTCACCACTATTCTTCAGAATTGTCTCTGCATCCTCCATTTGCATTTTCTCCATAATGTCCCCCAGGAAAATCTCTTTCATTTTCTAGTTCACTTTTTAAGTAAATCATCCTGTAACCTTCTCAACTGGAGTGTTGTAATTGTACATCCATCATTTACTGACTCATCTCCATCAAATAGAGTTCTTTGAAACATCTCCTCAGAATCCTGCACACATTTTTCAGTTTCAATATTTGCTTTTTTCTCCATTTCTCTCACCACTCTGTTATCTCCTTCTGTCTCCATTTGCCTGTCTGTTTCTCTGGGCTGCCTCTGTGCCCAGAATGGAAACAGGAAGTGCTTCAACAAAATGGGTCACTTGCAACAACAACGAGTAGAGACAGTTCCCCAATACCCTGGCCACATTTCCCCCAATAGTATAAATGCTACCTTGGCTCTAATCTGAAAGGGAGGCTACTAGTTTAGTGGGACAAGCCCTAGTAAGTAGTTAGGAAGGTAAACAGATAGGTAGATAGATAAACAAATAAATACATAAAATACCACAAAGAGGCACTTTCTGAATAAAAAGAAATCCAGCACTGTGACAGAGGATTTTAAGTTTCTTAATGAAAAAGAAAACACAGAAACACATTGCACAATTGCCTATACTATATTTTTCTTTTTGTAAACAAAAACACCTTTATTAAATAATCATTTAGGACACAGGCTGTCATGCATTTATATAAATGAAAGCAAACCATATTGACATATTTTTAGTTTCAAACGTTATACATCACTTATGATCTGTCTATTCAGTCAGTCAAACATTACTTAACTAATTCATATCCTGCCTTCTTTTAGACCTCATTTCTCCTCCAGAATGTTATTCTGCATATGTTGTTCCCACACTTCCCATGTTTTTCTGTATAATTTATCCCTACCATTTGCTAAAGATTCCATTTCCAGTTGTTTTTATCTCTGTTAGTAAATTCACTACTTTTAGCACAGTTAGTGCAGTATATTTTCTTATTCTAATGCAAACAAGAATAAACCAAAAATTCCACAGCAGTAATATGATCACATTGATAGATTTGGGTTTATAGGTCAGTGTGGAGTAAGAAAGATTATGTAATCAGATAATAGTACGGCCTAGATTAGACCTTGTAGCAATAAAGTTATAAGATTGCATTTCTATAAAACCATCAAGAATGTTTGTGTTTTTTCAAAATAAGTAACAGTACAAATTAAAGTACTGCTTGGACAAATGTCTGTCATGCATTGCAAAGGTTTCTGTTATCCAGCAGAAGTACAAGCCTTATTTGGATTCTTAATACAATAGATTATTTCAAATTACAAAAAAAAAAAAGTTAGCTTACTTGTGCAAAAGGGAGAAACTGTGACGGGGTTATCAGTAATTCAAGCAGCACTTTTATAGGGAAAAATGAAAAGGTTTGTGTTAAATGAAGGTGAAAAATTTTTTGTGTTAACCCATTTTGCAAATGGGTAGTTAATTCATAGTGTCACTTTTCAGTGAAGCACAGTCTTTTAGACCCGTTCATTTGAAATGGATTGGGTGTCTTAACTTTGATAACTTCCCTTGAGGTCTCCTGACCTTGTAGTTAGCTATATTTATAAAAATGTATAACTCACTACAAAAACAGGACAGGCATTTCTAGGCAAAACTTTAAAAAGAAGTAGTGCACTACTGCTACGCTGTTAGCTAAAGTGAGGTTTGGGACTGTGATTCCACATACAATAAAATTTTATATTTTAGCTCATTCAGTTGAATGGGATCATGGTTTCATGTTCTGAAGAAAAACAGTTTGGTGACTAATGCATATTTTGTAGAAGGGTATAAAAACGTAGCCAGATACCCCAAACTGAAAATATATGAATGTTGCAAGGATGGTATAATCATTCTAATGTCTGGAAATGTACCAGACTGGTCATTATAAACTCTTTACAGAAGAGCCTCCTAGTGAGAGCAGGTGAAGATTATCTAGTCATTGTAAAAACTATTGCATACACAAAAGAACATATTGAGTTCCCAAACAGTGAGAGCGTAGTGAAGGTACGCATAACAGATGTTCATTGTTCCATGAAAATAAGTCTGAAACATCATTGTACCAGTTGGGATGTCAGAAGTATTTGAATCTGTGTAGACCAAAAGTGGAACTGAGTTTTCCACCAGCGCTGATATTCTTATTACGATTGAGTTCAGGTTTTAAGCAGTGTCACTTTCATGTCTGGAGCATGAATAAAGAGTCTTTGTGGGTTCTGTTCAACAGCTTTATTTCATACAAACACATTACTATTGTTGACTGTTGACTGCAACTTAAGTAACTTATATACAATTAGCAACTATGATAATTTATTTTATTTTATTTATTTGCATTTGTTTAACCATCGTGCATGCTCACTCCCTGGCTGCTCCTTCAAAATGGCACTAGGGGTTTGCATGTATGCGGGTTATATACATGCATGTACAACCTCGCATGCTTCTTAAAGAATAAGCCAAGTCCACGTTGCTGTGTATTTCACACTTGGTTTAGACACTCATCCATATTGTGTGAAGTAAAACGGGTTATTACATTTGGCAATTGGAAGAGTTTCTGTAAAATGGTTGACTGTGGAATGTTCAGATTACTTTCTGGAATAGAGTCAGATGTTTGAACATATTCTGGTCTGGAAATAGTGTCTGACTCACTCTTTGGTTTAGAGTCCACATCAGAATGATGATGATGATTCTGTTACAGGAAGAAGATGTTTGCGATTCCTCCTATACTTCACTCCTTCAGAATTTACCAAGTAAGATCTCAGCGTGGCACAGATGCTTGTAATCTGTCCTATTCAATCAGAACCTTTTGTTCTTAAGGTCATAGGTGTGTACTAGGCTAACAGCCCTGGAGCCTTTACAAGCCTAGCCCAAAAAAATTGCCCAGGAACAGCACCACCCGATGTTAGTTCATAGTGTTCCTATCCAGTAGGGCAACTGGAATGATCCCTGGAGTGAACATTCTTTTACCCATTCACTCAGCAAGATTTCTGTTGAAGAGGGTCAGCGAGGTGCTCTGCTTGACATGAATGGGAAGCTTATTACATGTATGAGCAGTCTTAGGGAGATGAACCTGTCTCTCCAGCATGTTCTGTTAATTGTGGTAATGAGGTTGTAATCTCTGAAGTGTGTGGTGCGGGGGGATTGGGATTTCTTTAGGTGTAGCATTTCAAGTAGGGCTGGGTCAGACATGGCTTTGTAAGTCAAGCAGAGATCACCTCTAAGTAGATGATAAGAGACTGGGAACAGCTGAAGTTTCTTGAGTCTTTCCATGAAGGACATGTGTTTAAGGTCTAGGATCCTTTTTGTGAGGTACATTTGTGGCCTGTCCAACTGTTGTAGGTGTCTGGTCAGGTACATACCAAATGGGGTGTTACATTCGATGATTGATCTAATGAGGGATGAGTAGAGAGGGGTGATGACCTTTTCTTCCTGGATGCGAAACCTTTGGTTATAAGATGTGCCACGTCGAAGGACTTTCTGACCACAGTGGCAGTGTGGTGGTCGTAGGTGAGGTGGCCGTCCACCTGGGTGCACAGATCTCTTATGGCCCCTTCAGTGTTCAGTGGGCTCTCATCAACTGGGTAATTCATGGGAACTAAGTTTTTTTCCAAAGGAGATGATAACTCACTTTTTGGCATTAAGCTTCAGGCCATGGTTCTGACACCAGTTCATTGGTCTCAGAGAGGGTCTTTTGTGGGGTGTCTGCATCACTTGGAGAGTTGATAATGACTCCTAGCTTGCAGTCCTCAGTGGACGTAGTCAGCCAGAGTCCTTCTGTGTTGGCCTGGACTTCTGAAAAGTAGATTGCAAACAGGAGAGGGCCCAGGGCCAAGCCCTGTGGGACTCCACTCGTAACTAGTCGACAGTCTGACTTGGAATCTGCAGCTGTCACTCTGTTGGTCACTTCTGTGAGCCAGTTTGCAACCCACCTAGTGATGTAAAGATTGATGCCTAGTTTGATGACTTTATCAATGATACATGAGTGTGGAATGGTATTAAAGGCCTTGGCCAAGTCATGGTAGGCTGTATGCACTGCTTTACCCTCATCCACAGCCTTGGTGACTGCCTCGAAGTCAACCAGGTTCAGCAGGCAGGATCTCCCCTTGACAAAGCCAAACTGTGTGGGATCAAGAGTTTGGAGATTGCCTATATATTTGTTAAGCAGATCCATGATGATGTGCTCCATAGCTTTGCATACCAGACTCATCAGGCTAATGGGGCGATAGTTCCCAGGGTCTGTAGTTGTTCCCCCTTTGTGGAGTGGGATGACTGTAGTAGTGCGCCATTTGTTAGGACATAGCCTGAGGTAAGGCTGTGATTGAACACGACACACAGATGTGGTGCCATTTCATTTTGTAGCTCATGTAGGACACAGCCACGGATATTGTTAGGTCCCATGGATGCTGTATTCTTGGCATTGGACAATGCAGCTTTTACCTGTGCCGCAGAATGGTGGCTACCAGTCTTTCTTTTGGCATTGTGATATGGCCCTTGGGGTAGAGAGGGGAAAGTTGGCACTGAATCTGTTGGCCAGTATGTTGGCTATATCTGTTTTCTCAGTATAGGAGGTGCCATTCTGCAATAACTCAGATCAGCTCTGGGTATTGCCTTTGAAGTTTTTGATATAGCTATAGAAGGCTTTGTGGTTGTTTTTGGTGTCAGTCACAATTCTGTCTTCATAGCTGGCTTTAGAGGATTTGATAAGGGATCTCAGCTTTTTGTTGAGACTGATAAGGAAGGTTTTCCAGTCTTGTGACTTCATTTTTTTTCTGCAACAGTTTCTTCGTTCTGTTGTAGAGTTTATTGATGTCTGGGGACCACCAGATTGGCTTCCTTTTTTTGGAGGAGAGTGTCTTAGTTCTGTTTGGTATGACAAGGTCCATGCATTTGTGTACATGCTAGTACAGTGCATTGATGTATGATTCGGCATTCATGCAGTTATTTTCCATTGGCATGGGTGCTGAGAAGTTAGCCACCTCTGTTTTTAGGAGCACAAAGTTGGCTTTACAGAAGTTTTTCAGGGTAGTCACCTTAGCAGGGGGTATAGGTGAGATAGAGATTTCCATAGTGATCAGTTTGTGGTCAGATTTAACCAGGGAGGAATTGAGTCTAGGTGTGGAGCAGTGGTCTCCCATGTTGGTGATAACCAGATTGAGGATGTTGCTTCCTCTAGTGGGGGTCAGAAAGAGCTGGTGCAGGGCATTGGAATTGATAAATTCCAGAAAGTGTTGGGCCTGTACATTGGTACTTGAATATTTTTCCCAGTTGATGGTAGGGCAGTTGAAGTCACCCAGTATGAGGGTATTGTGTTGGACCTTGATAGATTCCAGGGTGCTTAGAAAGTTGGAGTGAGAGTCTAGGGACATGTTTGGTGTTCTGTAGCAGGCTATGACTTGTATCGGCCTCTTACCCAGTGTTAGTTATACCTGAAGTATCTTGGATGCATTATGCTGGGCTACCAGTGTAGAGGTGTGCGTATCCTTTAAGAATATGGAGACACCACCACCTTTGGAGTTTCCGGCCATATTCTGGAGCCGAAAGGTATGGAATAAGTTGTAGCCTGGGAGTGCAGGTGTGCTTTCTCCCTCTTTAAATCAGGTCTTTGTTAGCACAGATATCGACATTCTCCATTTCGAGGAGAGCTTCTTGAGATTTAGACTTCTAGCATTGATAAGCATGACCGTTTTGTTGTCTGTATTCATACCCTCTCTCCTTCCCTCGACAGACGAAGTAATCTGCTCCATCAGTCGTAACTAAATTTCTGGATATTATGCTTTTTAAACAATTGAACCTTTATGGTTTTAGTGTTCTTAGATTTTGGCTGCAACTAACTTGAAGAAATAGGTAGCGTAGTTCTAGTTTGCGTGGAATGTAGTCTTTGAGCAGGTTAGCCAAGAATATCATCACAAGGTATGTTTCTGAGATTAAGCAAATTCAAGAATACATTGGCATTGTCATGCTTTGCCCTCTCAAATAATTGCTGTGCACTCCACACTGCCTGTTCAGCTAGACCATTGGACTGAAGATATTCAATACTACTAGTGACATATATAAAGTCCCATCCTTTTGCAAATTTCCAAAACATCTGGATAGTAAATTGAGTACCATTGTCAGAAAAAAATGTTTGTGTGGACTATCCTGAACTGAGAAATGACGTTTCAACTTTGTAATAACAGCAGTTGAGGTTAGGTTGGGTAGTAGATCTATCTCGAACCAATTTGAATAAGAATCTTCCAGAACAAAGTAGTGTTGATTGTTCCATTCAAAGATATCAGTCGCTACAGTAGACCAAGGTAGTTCAGGAATTGGACTTAGCCGAAGTGGTTCTCTTTGCAAATGTGATCTTGCACTATTGCATACAGAACAAGAAATAGAACTCTATCAATGCCGTTCAGTAATGAAGGACAACATACTAATTCCCTTTCTCTTCTCTTAGTGGATGTTGACCCTGGGTGACCACACTGCAAAATCTGGATTTATACTTGTTTTAAGGTAGTAGGAACGACAATTATAGGACCTTTTACAATAATGCCATCTTCCATCAACAATTCATCTCTTCTAAGGAAAATACGTTTGCACTTCAGCTGATACATTAGATGGCTTTGATAGCCATCTGTCATTAATACAGTGCTTGAGCTAACGCAAAATTGGATCAGTCTGTGTGTGATTTCTTAGCTCATCAAGTCCAGTGGTGGAAAAATTACACACTGACATCACATCAAAGTCAAAAGTCTCTGCATTAAGCTGCTCTGTTGTAAGCCTGGATGATCCAGATAAAGTATCAGCTCAATAAAGCAATTTGCCTTTAGTGAAATTGTACTTTTGCAATCTGAGCATCAAAGAGCCAAAAAAACAACCCAAGCTCCCAGTCAAACAAGACTATCAAGAGCATACCTAACAACCGGGTTAACTACCCGGCACCTTCCCACACAGTACAGATCAACAGGAACCATCTAACAAAGACCAAAAGAGCCAGAAAATTAACCCAAGCTCCCAGTCAAACAAGACTATCAAGCGCATACCTAACACTGGGTTAAGTGCCCAGTGCCTTTCCACGTAGCCCATACCAACAGAAACCACCTACCAAAGACCAAAAGAGCCAGAAAATCAACCCAAGCTCTCAATCAAACAAGGCTATCAAGGTTACTATCCTATTTTGTACCTGTAGGCAAACTACCTGGGTTGGCAGTGGAAAGTGTTTATTACTTGTTCATATTGTATTAGTGTTTTAATTCGTTAGCCTAAAACTTCTGTTCTTGCAAGCCCCAGCCACCCCCCTGCTAGGCATACTACTGTAATCACTCACTGCAATAGAAAATTGGCTAAACAAATCCCAATTAATATTAAACCCAAGGAAAACACAACTTAAGTTGTTCCACCCAATAAAGACCTACAATACTGCCTTCTCTATATCCTCAGTTAACAAGACCCTCATCACCCCAGTCCCAGAAGCAAAATTGCTAGGATTTACAATCCACCAAGAACTAAAATAAAACAAACATATATCCCTCACTGTCTCTTAAGTCCACAAGAAGCTAGGGACCCTTTATTGCTGTAAAAGGTACCTAACTTCCGAAGCTAGAATTGCCATAGCCAGAACCCATCTGCTAGCAACACTACTGCATGCTTGCCCAGTGTTAACAAACCTAAATAAAACTGACCTTAATAAACTCTCCTCATGCTATAACAAAATCATCAGGTTTGCCACCAATGCCAGATCACGCTCACACCACTGCCAGTCCCTACATACACTACATTGGTTAGAATTCCCAAATTTAATGTGATACCATCAACTCAACCTAACACACCAGGTCTTCTATTATCCTGAAAACCACCCTGCCCTGACCAGTCTGCTAAACTTCTACAATTGTAATAGAGAGTTGGAATCCAGTAACAAAGCTCTGATAGAAAATATATAGTGTATAAACAGCTCTTGGGAATCTCTCTTCCCTCACGAAGTTGCTAAAATACGTAATACTTTGCCTCCTGACCCCAGACTACAAAAATGTACATCCACCTTCAAAAACCTTCTAAAATCTTATCTATACACGAACCATTTATGTAACTGCAATGGACCTCCCTGAAGTCCCAACCTGCTGAAGGAAGCTACCTCCTAATGCTTTACACAAACAAATAATACTAATAATACCGTGTACCACTCTTTCTCATTGTACATACTGTAAATATTGTCTATATGCCTATACTATACTAATGCTCTGTAATGTAAAAACACTGCACCTACACTTGTCTATAAGGTGAATGATCACATGTCTGTATTAATAGCCTGTTAACCTTTCTACATGTGTTTCCTAAACTTTGTCACCTTGATTGTTATTATAACTTGTTAACTACTCTGTAACTGTTTGGAACTTTTCTCTCTAGGACTCCGGTGAAAATGCACACTAGCTGTCCAGTCGGACTGTCTTGATAAACAAATGTTAAATACAGTAAATAAATAAATAATAAGTAATTCTTTGTAATCTCGCTGGAGCCAAATGCATACACCTCTTTAGAATAGTAACTAGAGACTGATGATCACTTTCTATCTGAATAGCTCGACCATAAATATAATCATGAAACTTGAAGCACGCAAATACTGTTGCCAGAAGTTCCTTCTCAATTTGAGCATACTGCATCTCAGTTTGGGTTAGCATTCTAGATGCATAGGCTACTGGTCTGCCTTCTTGAAGTATAACTGTGGCTAGACCAAATTTTGAAGTATCACTGGAAAGAGTAACTGATTTGTTCACATCATAGTATCTTAACATTGGTGGGGGTAGCAATTTCTGCTTAATGTCTTCAAATGCCTTCTGGTGCTGTTCCATCCATAACCATGCATCATTTTTGCATGTTAGCTCTCTTAAAGTTGCTTTCATCTCATTGAAGTCTGGTATAAATTTGCCTAAATAGTTGACCATGCCCAGAAAATGCTGTAAAGCTTGCACATTAACTGGTGCTGACATTTCAAGAATAGCTGCTTGCTTGGTCAGGTCTGGTCTCATACCTGTACTTGTAAACAAATGACCTACGTATATAACTTCTGGAAGTCTGAATTTGAGCTTCAGAGGATTGAGCTTCAAGTTTACTTCACAAGCTCTGTCTAGAACTTTCTTGAGGTTTCTGTCATGCTCTAATTTATCATTGCCTCCAACTAGTAGATCGTCTACTATTATGGCACAGGGACAACCCCAAAATATTTGTTCCATTGCACGCTGGAAGACTTCACTTGCAGAATTTATTCGAAATGGTATCCTTAGGAATCTGTATCTGCCAAACGGAGTACCAAAATTAGTTAGAAATGAGGATTTGCGATCCAGTATCACTTGCTAAAATGAATTCTTCACATCTAAAACAGAAAATACAGTGGTATTTGGTATTAGAGCTGCATCTTCTTTGACTGCATGCATTGGATGATATGGTCTTTTTAATGCATTTTTTCAAATCTCTTGGGTCAGTGCATATTCTAATTCGTCTGAGCCTTTTTTGTGAGTGGCTACTATGGACAACACCCTCAGTTGGTTCTGTCAATGGACAAATCACACCTTGTTGCACCATTTTATCCAGCTGAGCCTTAACTTTATCTTGCATAGCTATCGGAACTCTTCTTGCTGGTCTGACTCCTGGAGCGACCTCTGGGCCTAACTTCATGGAATACACAACTGGAAGCTTGCCTAAATTGTCATCAAAAACATCCAGAAAATGGCTTCTGAAAAAATTAGAACTCAGAAATGCACTTATTTGATGAATTTCTTTAACAAAAAAAGCAGATTCATTCTTAAACTATCTTTGAGACCCATTAAAGATTGTACTGGCCTTTGGAATATGTAGAATAACAAGTTGTAACAGTTCTCAGACAAATAACATGAAAGCATCACTGAACCTTCGGTTTGAATTTCTTCACCTCCATAAGCAACAGGTCTTGCACTACTGGTTACATTGAGTTGTTCATTAGTTCTCACTCTAGGAAATGTGTCACATTGCACTTTGAACCGAGTCTACTTTGAGCTCTGTGGATCTTCCATTAATATGGACAGTGCATAACACTTCACTTCTTGTTAATAAGTTTACTGCATCAACTC
The DNA here is from genome assembly GCF_019279795.1 of Protopterus annectens. Taxonomy (NCBI): domain Eukaryota; kingdom Metazoa; phylum Chordata; order Ceratodontiformes; family Protopteridae; genus Protopterus; species Protopterus annectens. The sequence goes on along the minus strand of NC_056737.1, from coordinate 355,488,482 downwards.
TTTCATTAAGCACTGCTTCAGCTCTACTTGATCAACTTGCTTTTTTGTGAAACCTTTCTTTACAGCTGTATGAGGCTTACTTGATTTGCAAAACTTTTGGAAATGGTTCCATTTTTTACATTTGTGATATTGCTGACCAAATGCTAAGCACTTCTCTCTTTTAGACTCATGGTTCGCACTGCAATTGCAACAGTTAACAATAAGGATTTAGGTTTTGCTGATTCATGTTTATACTGTACTGAGCTGGTCTGAAGCTTGCACCTTTCTTGGAACTTTCCAGAAAACCTTTTGGCTTCTTTGGAAACCCTGTAGCTGCTATGTGCTTAGGCCTGCTCTTGTTTGCCACGTGTTGCATACTATCTACATGTGCTCTGGAGCCAACTGAAACCATGCTCTTTTCACTCGCAAGCATACTTGTGTATTTTTCTGTCACCTCATGGATTTGATAAATCTCTATGGCCTTGCTCAACGTTAAATCACTGTCACAAAGTAAAATCTTCCTCACAGCAGCACTGTTAATACCACATAGAAGCCTGTCCTTTATCAACTCATTTTTTAAATCATCAGCCAACACATTTTAGCTCTGTTTCTCAAGTCAGTTATATAAGCTGCAAAATTTTCCCTTGGTTTCTAATCACTTGTATAAAACAGATGCCTCTCTAATGTAATATCCGTCTGGGGGTTACACATTTCTCTGAACTTGCACTTCAGGCACTCTGGGTCTTCCCTTGATTCAGCTTGTACAATAATATGATGGTCTGCACCTTTTCCTTCATGCACTACTGGCTCTTACACAAATGAACAATGTCTTTTAATGGCCTCTGACCCTGCTATGTTTAGCAAAATGATTGCCCTTGTGTGTGCATCTCTATCTGCATAAGCTGCTTGTATAACAATATCGTACTCTTGTTCAAATATTCTCCAGTTCTCTGCAATAGTCTGATCAAATACAAGTGGTTTTCAAAATCCATCTGCCATATTAACACATACCAGCAAAGGGTTTTGCAAACAAGCATAAACATATACATATGCTAGAACTACTGCCAATAATTGTCCAATTACTTTGTACTCTGAACTTATACCTTTGTTGGGCTTTTCAGAATTATATGAATAAACAAAGTCGTTGTACTCTTGAATAACAGGACTTTGCAAAATAACTTTTCAGGTGTTTTGGTATATATATTTTTTTAATGTCATGGTAAGTGCGAAAAAGCTAAAGTCATTTTTCATCATTTGCTAAAGTCATTTACCATCATTTTAAGAAACATTTGAGAACTTTACAATGCAACTGAATAACTCATGAGCAGTGTAATTCTTTTGTAATGACTTTTGTAAGAAAACACCTGTTATTAGTGTAAGAAACATGACAATCAACTGCATAATGTGAGAAAATCAAACATCTGTTGCCTTAAAATCAATAACATTTCAAAGTAATTGCACTTTGTGAATAACTGCATAGAACACATTGAAATGTCCCCAAAATGGTGGCACCTTGTTAGGCAACTCTCAACAGTACAAGAACCACTCTGTAATGGCAGCACTTTGTGAACAGACACACCCGGCACAAGAAACTTTTCAAAATGGTTATACTTTGACTGTATTATATGAAATAGTTGAACTTTTCACACAATAAATTCTTTGAAATACATGCAGAGTAATAAGCAGACACTGTAAGCACTTTTACACACTTTGAGATACTTCGAGTAATGCTGGTTATGCCCTTGATACAATACAAAGTCATAGTTATGCCCAGATACAGCACTTTGCCAAAACATATACAGTCACCTTGCTTTATTTTGCTTAATGTGCTCTTTTTTCTTTCTTACTATGTTTGCTTTGCTCATTTAAGCCCTTTTTTATGCCCAATACACTTTTTTGTGCTCATTTTACTCTAAACATGCAGAACTCTGCCTTGAACACACTTGTTTTGCTTTAAACATGCTCATTTTTGCTTTAAACATAATTGTTTTGCTTTACAGTTAACTGTTTCATTGAATATTTTTATCTTAAACATTTTCTTTAGTTATCAGTCTTCATACTTTCTGCTTGCCTGATAATGTGGTTTGTACCCTTGTAATGCCCCTTTATTGTCTTTCACATTGAATAAATAGTTTGTGCTATTTCTCATTACCTTTGATTCTTTCTGGCTATGTTCATGCACTTTTCTCTCTGTTTTATCTTCACTGTCGTCTTTGCACCTCATGGCTCTGAACTTTCTTCTGTCTGCCATCCCAGTTCTCATACCATGTCATTTTCGTGTCTGGGACATGAATAAAGATCCTTCATGGGTTCTGTTCATGTAGCTTTATTTCATACAACCACATTACTGTTGTTGACTATTGACTGTAACTTAAGTAAGTTATATACAATTAGCAACTATGATCATGCATGTTCACTCCCTGGCTGATCCTTCAAAATGGCACTAGGGTTTGCACGTGTGTGAGTTATATACGTGTATGTACAGCCTCGCATGTTTCTTAAAGATAAAGCATACACTTTATACTATGATCTACAAGCAATGAGACATTTCTTCTGCTGATACATTTAATTGGGAACACATGGCTTAAATGAAATTCAGCAGCAGAGACACTTAGGTTTTGCAAATTCACTATAGGCACAGAGAAGGCATGCAGCTCATTTCCCACATCTTCAGTAACCAAATACACATGGTGGTGAAATTCCCTATAGGCACAGAGAAGGCATGCAGCTCATTTCCCACATCTTCAGTAACCAAATACACATGGTGGTGGGGGGATGACCATGGCCCCAAAAGTTACTTTGAGACCGCAGACGGAATGTCAAGTGTCAGCAGCAGGATTCCCAGTGGACATGCCAGTGGCAATGAAAATGCTGTGTACAATGGGCGGTGCCTTTATTAATGATGTCTGTTGACTGTTACCTCCTTCACAGTGTTTAGGGAACATTGCCTAAAACACTTACTGGAGCATAAATGTGACTACTGTAGCCTGCAGGATTTCTTCCATGTTGCACACTTCTGAATTTTGCAGATACATAAGCATGTGCTGTCCATAACAAGCACAGCTCCCAACAGTTTATCTGCCCCCATTGAAGTTGTGGACCTGGAGTTGAATTGCTTCTCTGTGCCTGCAGTTAATTTGTGACATCTATATGTGTGTGCAGCTGAATTTTACTTCATCCATGTTTACCCAAACAAATGTACCCACAGAGAAATGTCTTGCCTAGTAACAGCCTGAACCCTTACAGCTGATTAGTTCTCTAGACGTCCCACAGTAGAATGTTTACCTTCTGCCTTTGAAAGACAAAAAAATTATGCTAGTAGTAGCAGACAAAATATTCTTATTTTTTTTTCATATGTTCACATCCATCAGATCAGACTGTGGTTCATGATATTCAGTTCAAGCAGTTTTGAAGTAATTTTTGAAATAATATATGCACAAGGTAATAGCAGTGTAAAATATTTTATAGTCAACATAGGCAAGATTGTTTGAAGATCTGATGTACTAAAAAACATTAATAAAGACATAGAAGGTCATTGAGAAGGCAAAAGCTAGTGAGCTGAGACACTTGTACATCCCTAACTGGTAATTTGCTTATAGTTCATAGTTCATAGTTCATAGTTTAGTACTAAGCTAACTGCCCTTGTGAGCCATTTACTCAAACCCTGCACCTTGTGTTTGTAAGGCAAACACCTTAACCATTAGGCCACCCTCCCAACCCTCTCTCATGATCAAGGAATGTTTGCTGCTGTTTTATTATATTTTTAGTTGCATAGTTAGCACACTGGATTAAAGCTATGAGCTACTTTCTGTAGTCTACAGTTTACTCTGTATCACCTTCTATTTGTTTACTGTCTGATTCTGAACAAGTCTTTTAATTGGAAGACAGTGCTCTTTGGCACTTGTTCGGGTTATGCTCTTCAGGGGCTTCCTTGACCATATGCCTTGTAACTACATATGAAATTATGAATCTATTATTGTCATACATTAAGCACATTTTGTGGAAACAGAACATTTACTACTTGGTGTGGTGAATAGATGCAGAAGTGTGATCGATCCCACAACTGGAGTTTCCTGAGAAAGTTGTCTTTTCAGTTATGACTGTAATAGGACTTTACTAGGACTTTACTTTCACTATCCCCGATCAGATCTAAACCATATGACCTAGCGAGATAGAGAGAGAGAGAGAGACGGTCATCAAAAAGGCAAAATTAAGTTCACTACAGATGCTAAGAGTGGGGTCAGGCTGCACAACTTTGAAGTGGAACAGTTTATGTTACTGAAATAAGTGGACCAGAACCAGCTCCTCTTTGTCATCTTCAGTCTTTTAGAGGATAAGGTTGCAGTGATCACCATTACAAATCACAGGTATGCTTTGAAAAGACGTTTGTTTTTGAATCTGTTTAACATTGTCAGAAAACATATGGACTTGAGACATTCCATCAGATATCACTTTGTGTTTAAAGAAGACTTTGTTCTTGTTCATTCTGTTATTCACAAGCAAACTGTGACCAGATCTTCTAAGATAGTAAAAAGAACACAAGGAAATCTCAAACGTCTGTGTGTACTATATGATTACATAATATATTTTCCATGCAAGCTTCCCACAGTCTGAAAAAACATTAAAGCCAGATAATAATGTTTAGTACTTTTATTTATAGTACTGATATTTTCCTGTTTAATCACTTTATTATTTTCTTAACCTCTGCAGTGTTCAAGTTTAAAATTGTTGTTTTTATTACAGTCAAGCAAAGAAGATGATTGTTGCTGAGAAAAATGTACATGCAATGTATTTTTGACTATGAGTATAGTAATAAAGAAGAACCCATGACGTATAATGTTACAGCTTATTTGCTGCAAGATGAGCTGGTAACATTCTAGAAGGGGGTGAATGTAATTTTGTCATGACAAAAGTCACAAATGGCTATCTGGCACATTTTGTTAATGCTTTTGCCTCATTGAAACATAAATGTTGGATGCTGGAGATGAAAACTGTCTAGATGGAGATCAAATGGATTTCCAGCAGGACAGCCATCTGTACTGGAAGCAGTCTTGGATGTATGAATGTGTATGTGTATGTGTATATATATATATCTATATATATATATATCTATATATATATATATATGTGTGTGTGTATGGTTCCCCATGGAGACCCCCTCCCCATCTTAGTAATGGGTGCTAACCCTAACACTAAGGCAAGGAAATGACACTTCTAGCAAGTGTGAACCTTACCTTTTCTCAGAATAAAAAAATTTAAGAATATAACACAGAGTCCAATTGCAACTCACAAACAGCATCTATATGCCAAAGAAAAAGAAAGATAAAATAGTAGCATAATTTCAGATAAAAATGTAGCAAAAAAACAATTCATATGTACAGAAAATGAAAATCCTAACTACACCACTAACAAAGCAGAAATTAATCAGAATTTAAGTAATTCCAGCAACAGCAGAATTTAGCTCTTAATCACTTAAAAATGTATTTTCAACAACATACGTCTTTCTTCTTCTCCAAAAGAGTATGGGGATAAATAAATATTAGAGGTGTTCATGTGAGGCTGATTATTATGTTCCTATATTATATGAATGTTCAGAGAGTCAGAGGGTGTGATCTAAAATTCATTTGTTTGTGTCTTTTCAGCTTTTCCCGGTTAGGGGTAGCCACAGTGGAATTCCGGTCCGCTAATGATTGGTGTTTGATTTTTACATGCCGAGTTACCAGCCCTGATGCACAACCTTCAATGAAGGTACGCCCATTCACGCATGGTTCCACGGAGAAAACACTCTAGCTGAGAATCGAACCCGACAGCGTCTTACTGCGAGGCGGCAACGCTACCGCAGCACCACCACCATGGTCATCTTCCTTATTTGTAGATAGAACTGACATTTTCTCTCTCAGATGTTAAATTCTGAATACTTGGTATGTTAAGAAGCACTCACAACTTTGCAATGTGGAAGTGTATTGGTCGCTGTTATTCTCCACTACAGTGATGACAATGATAACATTGGAAGATTTCTGAAGTCATTTCCTTTGATTTGCACTGTTAATATTTAAAGACTGAAAAAATGTTCTGCATTTTACAGCAATATGAGTTCTGCTCTTTATTTTTGCATGTTGGGGTAAAATCAGTTTTGAAGGAATTGACAACTCTTTGAATTTATAGTTATACTTTGTTGTTGCTCAGCTTTAATTATATTCTATTTTTTATCTTGAAAGCACAGACATTTTTCGCTGTATTAAGTACTATATACATAATGGAGTCTACTCAACTTCCTTTATTTATTCAGAAAGTTACGTCCGTTTGGGTGCAGTATATTTTGTCTGTAGTAGTCCCTCCGCCTGTACTTGGTACTATCATATCTAATCCACTACAGCTACAATTTCACCTGTTTTGTCACTCACTCACTCACTAACTCACTCACTCACTCACTCACTCACTCACTCACTCACTCACTCACTCACTCACTCACTCACTCACCTGTTTGCTTGAGGAGTTTGTCCATCACTGAACACTCCCTTACATCTTCTTGTCAACCATTATGCATGGCCCTTCCATAGTTTCTGCATCTAGATCATAGCTCCTCTTTCTGTACAAACTTACAGATCCTCCCATTTCTAAACTTTAGCTGCCATCTGTCTTCCTCAACAAGCTGTTGGAATTTAAGTCTTTCTTCTCCAGCCCATCCCTTATCATTATTCACCTCAAAGAGGCATAAGTCATACTGGTCTGGTATCTTCTTCCATAGTAATTTACTCCAAACCTCTCTTGCTACCCCTCAGCAGTGGTACAACCTCATTACATGTCTACTGCATGTGCATCTGATCTGTGTTTCTCTATGCATATTTCTATCACTCTATGGATGGATATCATCCTTCTTGGTATATCTTCACAAGTGTTCTATATCACCTGTTAATCATCCCTCCATACTGATCCCCAACAAGGCCCATCTCTTTTAACATTTAATAAATTGCTAATATTCTTTTCCAGGATTATTATTGCTCCCATATCACATCCTCTTTAATCCACTGCTCCTGCAGCTTACCAAAAGCATACTCACGTACATGCCGCCCCAACTGCTTGTTAATGATACCAGTTCTTCCTTTTTTATCTAGCACCATTTTTTTTCTAAAGTAATGCCAACTTCATAAGTCATTATTTCTCCTCCTGCATCTGTGTACTTTTGTATGGACTCTTGTGAATACTGTGGTTACTAGCTCCAAGAATCTCCTAGTACACCATCTTTCTGTAAATTATATATCTGTTTGAAAAATGGGAAAGATAGCCATTAATTTAAGTGTTCATCTGTTAGATCCTTCACCTTGTTATTACCCTTTTCTTTCCAGATTACCCGCCTCCTCCCCAACTCCTTAGAGCAGGTCCAGCATATATCTATAGTGCTTCTGTCCCATTCACATGTGAAATGCAGTCAACATGTTAGCAGTTGATGAATTGTATTGCCAGTACCGTCCCCAACTTTGCTGACTGTTTTGCCACTCTTCCAGCCCAGGCAACTCATTACATGTTTTCATTTTCTTTGCCTCTCAGCCTTTGCACATCATTTACAGCTGTACATATTACCTAAAATCTAATATACCCTACATTTCAGGTTTCCTATGAGCCGTAAGAATTTCTCCATGATCGTTCCTCTTTCTTCTTTCCACACAAACTAGTTGGATATCTCCTGTAATCTTATTTAGAGGGCTGATTTATATATGTCATGCAAAACAAAATACACGTAGAAGTATCATTGTGCAAACAATTGTTTTCTATCTACGATCTACCTGTAATTCTTCATGTCCATATGTCTAAATTTTTCCCTATCCTTACATTTAGATTGGCCAAGTTCTAGTCTCTACTCTCAGCCACAATTTTATAAAATACATGCCTAAGTACTTCTATCCCCTCCATTTTTTCTGAGACTGTAAAACATCCCACCCTCTGTTTAGTTTCATTCTAATCAATTGGGTGGTAATGAAATCCACTGCCAAAGCTAACAAACATCTAAAATAATTTGAGCACTTGCAAACTAGTATCCTCAAGTAGCATCATGCAGTCATCTTCAAAGAGAAAAATACAACAGCTTTTTCTACCACTATTCTGCATTGTCTAACTTTCCCTTACTCTCTGCATCATAACATTCACTGGCCACTAAAAATAATCCTGCTGCTACCAGAAAACCCTGATGAGTTCCCCTTTCCAAAACAGTTTCTTTTAAATATCCACCATTTATATAAGCCATAAAATGCGGGGCCATGAAAAGGACTTTCTCTTTCTTTAACTGCTTAATATCTCCAATGGCCTGTGTCATAAACTCCCATGAAACACAGTTAAAGCCATTCAGAATGCCTATTAACAAAACGCATGCCCTTCCATGACCTTTTCCTAAGCCCACTGTAGAAAATCTATAAGCATGCTTTAGTGGTTCATGAACAATATGCCTTTAATACCACTCTCATCCCATATTAGTCTCAGAAGGATTTTTTTCCAGGCTTACTGTCAAAATATGAGCCACAGCTTTAATATCTACATTGCATAGAGATATAGGCTGATCATTTCTTGCATCCATCTCTTGTTCTTTCTGTTTGTACAGTAATATTGCTGCACCCAATTCCATAGATTTGTTTAATCTCCCTTTTTTGTAATGTCGTTGAACAGACTTGTCTTTGGACTGCTTACCTGAAAAGTCACTTTTATAGAAATTAATGGAGTATCTATTTGTTCCACCCTTTTTACCTCCATCTCAGGTGCCTAATTACCTCAGTCACCTCCCTTTTTGTGTCTGCACTCGGCAAATTTATTCTCTGTTGGTCTTCCTCTCACAACCGCATATCCTTTCCATTGCTAAACCCACTTTACAAACAAATATGTTTTCATCTATATCTGATTGAGGTGTAAATGTCGAATATTGAATGGGATGTCCATGTAGTAGCTAAGGTAAGTCTAGCTCCTACCCTGTAATTCACTGTTTTGAGGGGAACAAGCCCCCCTGCACCCCCACTCTCTCTGCTAACTATATATTCCAACTCCAAGATCACACTACTGTGAGGAAAGGGATGAATTTCCCAATCTGCACTGTACCACAATCTCTACTCATAACATCGAGTCCTATCAGCAAATGCACTGTGGCATTCGCTGATAAGGACTTTCACACAATTAACGTTCAGCAACACGGAAATCGGCCAATGGCTGTTTGACACTCCCATGTTCGCCAAAAGTTAATTCTATCTTTGGATAATAAACCCTAACTATATATATATATATATATATATATATATATATATACACACACACACACAAATATATATATATATATATATATATATATATATATATATATATATATATATAAAGAGAGATACATACAGACACACACACGCACACACACACACACACACATATATATATTAATATTGCGCTGCGCTTGTTCACTTGAATGTATATGCACGCAGTTTTTTTCTTTGTAATTAGCCTGAAGTACTTTGTTATTGCTTATGTATCTGTATATTTCCACACCTCCAGGTTAGTAGCAACACATGAAGCATCAGAGACCATACAGGTGCAACTAACCATAGGCAAAACTGCTATACAACTGGTAGCATGTTACAGACCACCCTCCCAATCTCAAGAACCCCACTCAGCCTTCCTGAAGACATTGGAGGATATGAATGTATCACAAAATACCATCATACTGGGAGACTTCAACTACCCAAACATAGATTGGGTACATTATTCTAGCCCTAATACCCTAGCCCAAAGGTTCCTGGAATTCATAAATTCAAATGCACTGGAACAACTAGTCACCTCTCCCACTAGGGGAGATAATATACTAGACCTGATCATCACAAACATGGGACAAAATGCTCCACACCGGAAGTATACCCCTCACTAGTGAGATCTGACCACAAACTAATCACCCTGGATATACATATCCCACCTCCACCCCCAGTACAAAAGACCACAGTGAAAAACTTCTCAAAAGCAGACTTCACTCTTCTTAAGACAGAGATGTTATCCTTTAAGCCCACTGTGCCAGTGGATACCACTTCACACAATGCCGAATCCTTCACAAATGCTTTCTGTGGACATCTCCAAGAATGCATGGATCATGCAATCCCAAACAAATCCAAGTCCCTCTCCACCAAATGTAAGCGTCCTGTCTGGTGGACCTCAGCCATAAACAAATTGTATAACAAAAGAAGGAAGCTACTGCACGTCAGAACGAAATCCCATGAAGGGAAGACATCTCTGATCAACATTAGCAGAAAACTACGTTCTCTCATAAAAACATCCAAGGCAAACTTTGAGAGAAAAATCGCTAAGGACACTAACGATAACCACAAAGCCTTCTTCAGCTATGTTAGAAACCTGGGCAGAAACCCTCAGATATGCTCAGAGTTGGTTCACAACAACAAAAAATACACTGAACCCACAGATATTGCTAATATTCTGGCTGACAGGTTCAGTGCAAATTTCTCCCCTCCTTCACCCTCAAAAGAAGAAATACTTATCCCAGCTGAATGTAATCTCCCTGTCATCTCAGATGTCCAAGTGAGAACCGCCCTAAACAAAGCAAAAAACACAGCATCAATGGGACCTGACGGTATCCCGGGGTGCGTGTTACTTGAACTCCAAGAGGAGCTAAACCCACACATAAAAATGCTATTTAACCTTAGCCTTACTTCGGGATATGTACCTGAACACTGGCGTACAGCAACAGTGGTCCCACTCCACAAGGGGGGTGCCCCTACAGACCCTGGAAACTACTGCCCCATAAGCTTAACTAGCCTGGTCTGCAAAGCTATGGAAAGAATCATTATGGAACTCATAAACAGAGACATAGGGGACCTACAGACACTTGACCCCACCCAGTTCGACTTTGTAAAGGGCAGATCCTGCCTTTTAAACCTGGTTGACTTTTTCGAAACAGTCACTAGAGCTGTTGATGAGGGCAAAGCAGTCCATACAGCATACCTGGACTTGGTTAAGGCCTTCGACACAATACCCCACTCAGGCATCATAGATAAGCTAAACAGCTTAAAAGTAAGCCCTTATGTCACTAGATGGGTTGCAAACTGGCTAAAGGACAGAACCCATAAAGTTAAAATCACTGGAGCAATGTCAGACTCAAAGCCAGTCACAAGTGGTGTCCCACAGGGATCTGTCCTGGGACCCCTCTTGTTCGGCATTTATTTCTCAGATGTTAAAGCAAACATGGGAGGGCTGTGACTGACAAAGTTCGCAGATGACTGCAAACTAGGCGCCATAGTCAATACACCAGCAGACACACGCATCCTACAAAAAGGCCTCACTGAAACGGACAACTGGTGCCGTAGTCACGACCTTAAACTAAATGCCAAAAAATGTATAGTCATCCCTTTTGGAAAAAACAAAGTACCCACAAATTATCACATAGACAGCAACCCACTGAGTACGGAAAAAGTAATCAGAGACCTAGGGACCCAAGTAGACAGCGACCTCTCATTTGACACCCATGTTGCCAAAGTGGTTAGAAAAACATTCTACCTTGCACACCTCATCATGAAGGGATTCACATCCAGATCCAAGGATGTCATTGTACCCCTATATTCCTCCCTCATCAGACCCATGATTGAGTACAATGCCCCATTTGGTATGTACCTCACCCAGCATTTGCAACAGCTGGAGAGACCACAAAAGTACCTCACCAAAAGGATCAAGGGTCTCCAACATATGTCTTATTCTGCCAGACTAAAGAAACTTCAGCTCTATTCAGTAGCATACTGCCTGCTCAGAGATGATCTCTGCCTGACGTACAAGGCCATGTCCAATCAGGATCTGATGGACATGCTCCACCTCAAAAAATCCAAATCCATCAGGACCATGAGAGCTAAAGACTTAAACCTCAGCACAAGTATGAATAGGACATGCTGGAGGGATAGATTCATAAGCCAGAGGCTTCCCATACTTTGGAACAGGATCCCAGTTCGTATTAGGCAGAGCCCCTCACTGACTCTCTTCAAGAGAAATCTTGATGAGTGGATTGGAGATCGTAAGTTTACCCCAGGGGTCACATCTGTGTCACTGCTAGACAGGGGCACAGTAAACTAATTCTATTATATAAGGGGACCTTCATTGTGTCACTACTAGACAGAGGCACAGTATTCTAGATTTATTCTGAACATTTTTGTACCATTTCATGGGGTGGCCAAAGCCACATCACTATGGCTAGGCTTACAAATGCCCCAGGGCAGATAGCCTAGTACTATACTATGAAACTATATATTTGATTGTGAAATGTTTTGTATTTCACCCAGGTAGAGCCTTAAATTGGTCAATATTAATCAGTGCAATACCACAGTAAACAAATACAAATCAAATACAAAAATATAAATAAATAAATCAATGCAGCTTGGGAGTTTAATGTTATATAAAGGTAAGTATAACGATGCCAGAATCATTCCCTTATTGTTAATTTTTATGGCTTTCCTCCCCTTTCGTTCTCCACCAGATTGGTTCAAGCATTCTTTCTCTGATTCTTGATCCTTGATCCACATTAGGGTATTTAACATATATCCGCTCAGCCAAAATCCTGCCGCCATTCTCACTTGGCTTTTATATTCGATTCCTCATATTTTTTCAACCTGTGTTTTATGACCAGTTGCTCTGCCTTCTTTATATTCTGAGCTTCAACCTCTGCTTGTTCAGTGCATTGCAGTTCCCTAAGCCTATCCTGTAGAGCCCTTACTGCACACTTTCTTTTCTCAACCCCCCCCCCCATTCTAACCAATGTGGCCCCTCCAGGCATCATTTTTCCCATTATATTTACAAATTCTCAGTGTGCCTTGGCATTTTTGTTTAAGACTGCTGCCTCCCTAACTATATCATGTGTCCATTTGATAGCAGCTCTCTTCATCTAGTACCGAGTAATCCGTCTTCATGTACCCACGATCCAAGTGTCTGGCTCCCAGCTAATCCTAACAATGGCATGATCTGGTCAGTTTCTTTCCTCACAATATACAGTTGTGATTTCCTCACATGTTTTCCCATCTGCCAATAATCTATCCAACTTACTAGCTTGTCTCTCCTGGTCGTAATTCTTGCCATAATTCTAACAGCCTTTTATGTCTCTTCCCCTCAGCTCTGGCTTTTTGATGGTACCTATGAAATTCAGCTGCCTCAAATTTCCTATCCCCTTTTTTGGGGTCAACACCACACTGCGGTCACTCCTATGATTACTCCGTCTCGCCCACAAAAAGTCTTCAGAAGTAATTATTTGTCCCCTCTCAACCACCTGCCGTCCACTCATCTGTTTTCCTTATTTTTACCATCATTGATTTCCACTGTTTAGTGGTGCTGCTTAAAATCCTCACTCCCCTTTTACCACCTCCTTTTGCCTGACTTGAAGCTAACCACATATAGCCTTTTTTTAACTTTTAACTCTAATGGTTTTAACTTAATCTCTTGTAAAAAGATTTGCCCTTGCTCCCCCCTCTTCACCTTCATTAACATTCACTCCCTCTTTATTGAACTGTTAATTTCCTTTTCTTTGCTCTGTGTACACCCACCCCCACTGACCTTTATGTAGCAAAGCAATTTTCTGAATCACTTTGCAATGTTTATTGGGAGCCACTGGATTACCATGGGAGAATACTTGACAAATAAGGATTAACCAATTCCCCAAACTTCATCATTACATTGCAGCTTGATTAATGGGGCTGCCATCAAACCATGTTTCTATCCTTCCCCTTCCTTCCTCTGTCCCCTGCAGTCTATCTTTTTTGTTTATGAGACCCCGATTGGATATTTTTTGAGAATTTTCTAGGTATGTGAACAGTCATATTTCTTTTGACACGTATATAACTTGCATACTATCTTATCACTATAGATATGTTACAGTTGGCATATTTGTTAAGATCTTTGCCTTTCATGCACAAGCTGCAATGTTCAATTCTGAACTCCTGCCATTGCTGATATGGAGCTTGCATGCATTCCCTGTGTTTTTTTGGGGGGAGGGATCCTCCTATCTCCCAAAAGCAGTGTGAGTGTTTCCACCTAAAACATACCCAAAAATGGTGTTTTGGGCAGCAGCACAGACTTTAGTTGGTGCTTATAGAGGGAAGAGTTGTATAGACCAACCACTTTTGCTGTCAAATGTGATGCACAGCATTCTCAAAATAAGAGAACACTGATCACAGATTGTACGCTGTGTCAAGGCTGGCCACTTAATGGTGTAAACATTGACTCTGACCTATGCCAGGAACCCATGCTAATGGTGGGAGGGGTGCCTGTACCCGTATTGGTCAGTGAGTGCCCACCCTGAAATGCAGCAGCCATGGGTCAGTCAGCTGCTAGCCAGCGGGTAACCACTGCCCACTTGCCCAGTCTGGTTACCTTGGGATAGCTCAGTAGAGCAAAAGCTGTACATAAAACTAATCAACCTGGCAAACATAAACTAAGAATTGCTATATTCATTGTAGGTTCACTGATAGGAATTGTATGAAATGATAGTAAGGAAGAGGCTGGACATCCTATGTGGCCAGGAGAAAAGGAAGGGCAGCGCAGCAAAGCCACTTGACTTGGGATCAACAATCTACTGCTCAGGAGGAGGACAGAATATAAATGGTTTGTGAATTGTGGTGAGGGAAGAGTTTCAGAAGACAGTGAGGGATATCATTAGAATTAGTGACAGACTCATGACAGTCACACTGCAGAGAAGGATAAGGCACTATTAATCTCAATCTATGCGCCACAGCAGGGATGTGATATTTAGTAAAAGAGTGTGTTTAGACAGCTGCTGCAGGACCTATTAACTAAAGCAGTCCAACAGGAATAGATGATGGTAATGAGTGATCTGAACACATACAACAGGACAGACAGAACAGGATATGAGGGCTGCATGGAAGGCACAATGGGAGTAAAAATAAATTTCTAAATTTCTGTCTGTCAAATTGCTTGATTGTGGCCAACACATGGTTCATCAAGAGAAACATTTGTAAGATCACACAGAAAAGTGGCCAACATGCAACTTGGGTAGACTTCCTTCTACTAAGGAAGGGGCAGTGGGGTAGAATCAGTGATTGCAAAGTCATCCCCAGTAAAACAGCTGGCCCACAGTATAAACCACTTTTTTCCCACTGTCACTGCATGCAGTGGTCAGAGAAGGCCCTAAGGTGAGCAGAAACCAGGCTGAAATCTGGAAGTTAACTGGAGAGAAAGCACATGAGTTAAAGGAAATACTCAGGGCTCTAGTGCCTCTAGAAGAAGAAATAAATGGAATTGAAGAAGAATGACACCACTTCAAAACAGTATGTGGAAGGACTATCAAACAGATATGTGGCCAAGCCAGTTATGGAATTAAAGTACTTAAGGAAAGTCGGTGGTGAGAAGTAGAAGTCCAGGAAGTCATCAACAGAAGAGTGCAGGAAAAAAGTGGGAGGTAGAAAAGACAGGACCAGGCTAGGAAGGAAATACTGGTTGGCTAACAAAGATGTTAAGAGAGGTTGCAATAGTAAGGACAAGGGCATTCCTAAACTTAGAAAATGCATATGACAAGGTCCCAAGAAAGCTGTTTTGGGCAGTCCTGAGGTGATTCAAAGTCTCAGAAACATTGGCAGAATTAGAGCAGATAATGCACAAGGACCAGTCACTAAAGTATGAGAGAGGGGTTTCCAGTGGAAGTGGGGGTATATCAGGGTTCATCTGTGAACCTACTGCTATTCATACTAGTAATGGACTGCATTAGCAAACAGGTCAGAGGAGACAGCTCAACAAAGTTGCTGGTATTAAAGGCAGATTCTGAACAAGAACTTCATCAAAGGATAAAGGAGTGTAATGCAAAACTGAAGGCATTTGGGATAAAACTAAATACAGATGAGAGAGAGATCTAATGGGAGCAAATGGGGAAATTAGAAGAAACTCAGAATTTAGATAGAAGGAAAGATAGTGGAACAGGTTCATAGCTTCGGATATCTAGGATCTTTGAGGAGAAGGAAAATCTGAATGATGAGGTAAAAGCTAGAATCAGCAGGGCTGCAGCCAACTGTCACAGAGTGTCAGCTGTAGTGTATGATAGAAGAATTCAAAAGAAGCTGAAAATAAAGATGTACAAAACAGTGGTGCAACCAGTGCTGCTTACAGGAATCTAGACAGTAAAGGCAGAACAGCTGAGGAAGCTAGAGGTGAGAGAGATGAAGTGCCTTGGATAGGTGGTAGGATGCACTCCTTGAGGTTGATGAAGAAGTGAGGACATCAAAGAAGTCAGAATAGCTCCAATAGAAAAGAAAGGCAGATGGAGCAGATTACGTTGGTTCAGGCACATGTGCAGAAAAGCAGAAATCAGTCAGGTGAAGAAGGTTTGGGACAGACAAGAAGTAGGCAAGAGGAAACAAGGGCATCCAGCAAAGAGTTGGACAGATTTTTATCCATTATTGTAAGAATACCCTGCTGGAGTTTGCCACCTTTGAGCTTTACATGCATAATCTGTAGCTTTCCGTGTGACTGACAGACATGTCTGCTGAAGAAGGTAACAGTTAACATAACATCCTGACTTGATGTAGATAATGAGAAAAAGGAGGTTGATGATGATTATGATGTTTCATTTATCTAACAAATAAGGCATTAATTTAAGGTAAGACAGTCTTAACAATAAAGAAATCACTTTCTCCAATATATACATTACTGTTTGTCATGCATTTCATTCTGTATAACGACTGAATTATCAGCTTCCCCAAACTTCCTCTATTTCAGTCAGAAATTTTAATCTAAGAACCGAAGGATCAACAATTATCCTTACACAAGCAGGATTTATAATTCCCAAAACAGAGGACTTCCGGGTGCCCAATTGAGTTAAACCCCGGCTTTAACAAATACTAAGAAGTGCAGTCCATGCTTCATTCTACTAAGTAACGTATGAGATAGACTCATCTACTGACTGCATCTCAACATTTGGATGCAGGATGTTGGGGTTTTCTACTAAATTAAACCCAAACACCAGCAGCAACTTATTCAGTACTAATTTCTAGTCAAGCATTCCAGCCTATAGTCTTCTGACTCTGAATAAGTGTGGATACTCACTAACATCACTTCACGCACCCATTACTGAGATAAAACCAGTGTAATAAGTATGTACTGCTTTCCTACCATTCCCATAGAAACTTCTCTCCTTAAGGCTTGCAACTGCATTTTCTTAAGACATGAAACTGTGACAGGTTTTAACTTTTGGTGTCAACTCCTCTTTTCCTGTAGTGACTCTGTAGTCAGTGTTTTACATAATCTGCTTTTGTAAACCCTTACTCCATCCCTGGTAATTACTTTTCTTTGACTGTCTGATACCATACCCATTTTTCATTGATATGACACTAGTTTAAACATGATGGCTTCACTTAACATCCATACAGCACTACCAGCACATCTGGTCTAGATAGCTAAATTTTTACCACATATAGCCAGGCAGCAGTACCTAATACAAGCAATAATGCTATAGCACATATACAATCCTATGACTCTTCAAAATGGATTTCTTGTCTGAGGTATGCCACCTTCTGAATAGATTCCTTAGGTCAGGAAATATATGTTCTAATCCCAGAACAACACTTAATAGCAGTCCAAGGAAAGACAAACCATTAGGTTAGAAACAAAGATGTAAGAATAGCCTGCCTTAATGCTTGCAGCATAGTGACCAACTGGGTGATCTTGGAAGCTTGAGTATCCAATGAACAGTCCCAAATAGTGGCAAAGACAGAAGCATGGATGAAGGAAGACATCTGCCTATCACACTATATAGAAACCAGCTATAGAAGGTCTAGTAATCTTGGGCCAGGAAATAGATCCTAGTCAAAAGCAATGCAACTCATGACATTCTTCTTGTATGCAAAGCAAACAAAATGATTTGGCAACTGGAGGTCATTCATACCTTTTTATAGCAGTAGTATATATACCACCCACTTCTTCACTGTCTGCTGTACAAAATATCCATCATGAATCTTTTACAGATGGCATCTCCAAAAATACTGTTATACAAGGTGACTTCAAACTTAGTACCTTTGGATCTGATGCCAATAAACTGAACAGAATACTCACCATTTCAATTTAGAGCAATTAGTAAGTGTCCCTACTAAATTCAGTCCACAAACAGGGAAAGACTTTTCCCTGGATCTCCTTATAACCAGCATAAAACATGGGGGCTTTGGACATCAATTGTCCTTCCAAATAAGGAGATCACTGTCCTGCACTGTCTGTATGGTCCTTCAGAGTAATACACCCTCCTCAACAAATTGTTATTGGTAGTCAGTTTCCACAACAAAAGCTAACATTTCTTAATTCATGCCTTAGTAACAGACCGGTCCCACTTATACTCGCTGGTGGACCCTGGCCTGCTCTTTCAGTTATCATGAACACAGTGCTCTTTCCCTCAAAGTCAGGGCTGATGTGTGTCCCTGGATTACTGCAGATATTAAAAATATGAGGAAAGAGAGATACAGTACATGGAAAGTGTGGAAACGTAATCCATCTTATGACCAGTCACATAATGGTTACTTTACATATAGAAAGCTAAGTAGGGTTGCCATGAGTAGCACTAAATATAATTACTTGAGATGTAAAACAAGTTACCTTTTTTTTAAATGTAGACATTTCTGGAATAAGACACATTTCAAACCCCACTCTCCCAGTAAAACAAAATGTGATAAAAACACAACTTTGTAAAGACTGAAGGCTCTTCTTAACTTCTGTAGTACAATGATTAGCCATCAAGTTTCCTACCTGCTGTACCACATATGGTCCAGTTATTGATACCTTCTCCCCACGGCTACACTCAATGACTGAATATCGTGCCATGTGCTGTTTCCTCCAAGAAGCTTTCAAGGTTTATAGGTAAATGCTAGGCTGTCAGTTTGCAGACTTTTGCAAGCCCAGCCAATACTCAAGAGGTTAGAATCAAATCCTATACCTTGTATCTGTAAGGTAAACCCCTTAACCAGTATGTCAGCCTCCCAAATAAATTTATATTGGTGTATTGTTTAACTATTTGAACTAATGAACATCACACCAGAGTTGTATTAAAAATCTTAAACTCATCTGCCAATGTACTTCATCCTAACCCCCTAAAAAATGTGGTTGAAAAATTGATATTCCAGTTACACGCAATTTTAACTTGTCTCTCCTATCCATAATGTTACCATGTGCCCCTGTTATTCTACTCCCAAGAGTACATTCTCTCACTGAATTCAAGGACTTCTAACTTGTTTTCAGTTTGTGCCATATTGCAAAAATCTTTCAAAACTGTTATACAAGCAGTTATTTCAACACATACATAACTACAGCCTACTTTCTGACCATCAGCATGGTGTTCGTAATGCCTTCAGCACTAAAAAAACCTTACTGGCTGCTACACATACAATTTACAGTAGTATCAGTCAAGGCCACATTTCTGTTGGTTTGCTTGTATACATAGCCAGAACATGTCATACAATTAAGCTGTTAATCAGCAATTTGCTAAAGTTCAGTTTTGGAGACAACACAATCAAATGTTTTCAAGCCTGTCACAAGTATATCAGTATTATTCTAAAATATTATAACTCTATCTTATAAAATGGAATCCACAATACTGGAGACCCCAATGCTACTCTCTCTCTCTATTAATGACCTTTCTTCTGTCCTACCTTTTCCAGATTTTACAATTGATGCAGTAAAGTATATTCCTTTCTTCAAGGAAACTTACAGAAATGCTTCACTGATCTTTGCATATGGTCATGTACCATCAGACTTTGTCAACTCCTCAAAAATAACATCCCTGCTTATTAAAGGCATTCAGGCTATCATCCCTAATGTCATTGAATACAGGTACCAGGATCTTGCTCTGGAGCTTTCCTTAACATTCAATCCATAATCCTTAACATTATCATTCCATACTGGTAATGTAACTTGCAAAGTTATAACCTCACTGAAATTATATTACAGGATTTCTTATATCCATTGTTCCTGTTGTGTATATAACTGTAGAAAAAAGTGTACTTTTCCAAAAATTGAATATGGACTCTCATTTTTACATTTTCATTCTGTGAACAGTACTCAAAGTAGGCAGGTAGTTTTAAAAATATGAAGATTTCTGTTATTAATCAATGTACTTGTACTCCGTTGTGATCACTTAAATAGCTGCAAATGGCTTCCAGTCCCAAGAAGGGCTACACTTCTCTGAGGAGCTTTATTGTTCAGAGTAATGAAGCTAAGTTACTGCCTGTTTCTTTGATTTAAATTTTCTAAAAAAGAGCAAACATATGTTTTCAGAAACAGTCAGGATGAGAACCAAATGCTAGCCCAACTTTGTTTCAAAACAGCTACGGGAGAAAAAGCCTTTTCCATGTTAAAATCTGCCGTATGGAACAACCTTCCAGATGAAGTAATAAAGCAGCAGACAATGGCAGCATATAAACAAAGTGTAAGAGAACATAAACACCAAGAAGCCATATTTTCCTGAAAATGGTTGAGTAGACACAATTCATAAGACTGTATGTATTAGTACATTTAATTTTGATATTTGCATGCAAAGAGAAATTTACACACAGTTATGTATGTGCTTATTTCATTTTGTACTATTACTAATTTCCATACATTCTCCCTCTACAGTATACTGTATGTTAACAGCACTGATTTGCTTTTTGCATGTCCTGTATTGTCTTTATGCAGTTTGTTTAGAGCTTGTATTGTTCTTTTGACTATAGTTACTTGCAATTTGAGCTTAGGTCATGTCTAAAAAGAGTAAATGGACCAGCCTACCTATTCAGTAAGCAAATGTCAGTTAAATAAGTGCCTATAATAAGTATTCTCTACAAGTTGCATATTCTTTAATATATGCGTTTGCTTTTTTCACTCATATAATACACATTTTTACAAATAAATCATTGCATTTTCAATTGTATGGAAATATGCACATCTGAAGTAATCGTTTTTATCCTGTATTGTTAATAGTATTTAATTACACACATGTTACATTCAGAAGGCAACATGACTTTTTGTAATATAAAGTTCATTCTGTACTTTGTAGAAAAGCATTTATAGCTCTACATAAGCATAAGAACTGGTGACTAACTGTATCCTGCAAACCAAAGTTTGCTTTTCTATGTAGTCTTTCTTCTTTTGCTGTGGACTAATTGCTTATAATCAACTCAGAGTTCATGTGAAACAGAATTAAAGGTTGTCCATGTAGATCAACATTCAGCTTCAATTAACAGACAAAACAGAATATACAAAATATACACATTTTTGTTGGTTTTAATAGCTATCATAGAATATTAATAGCAAATTATAGCCATATAATTTTGTCATGACTCCTTTTAACTGTTTTCAAATAGAGACAATTAATTCCTAAAATCAACAAGATAAGTAACAATCATTAACATGTTTTCTATATTTCATTGTGCTAGTCAGTCAGCAACAGATATACTACAAACATATCTAATCAGTTCCAGGTGATTTTCAGTTTATACATCAGATAGGACAACACCCATTCACAGTCCCAATATATTAGCAAATAAATATTGCACCATGTCTAAAACTAGCAAAACAAATGTCCATAGAAAATTATCTGATCTGGGGTACATCAGAAGTGGTAACAAAAACAATAACAATAATGCAGACGACATACTAACCCTGTAAGGCATACCACTTACCACCAAATCCACAAAAAGAAAAATTTCAACCCTAAGGATGCAATAGATACACTAAAAATATGAAACTGGAATACCCTTAAGATCCTGCCCCTCAATGCCGTTGTAGAATATTTCAACAATACTTTCCTAACCATCCTTAACAGAATGACACCTCCTAGGACATTACATGCTAAAGTTAATTACACAGCATGGCTAACTAGTGAAAGTAAAATGCTCCTTAAAACTAAGGTACAAAACTTGGAAGTTATGGCTTACTACTAAAGCTCACGTCAACTGCATCACTTATCAACAAATCAGGAACAAGGCCAAACACCAAATCAAGCAGGACAAAATAAATTATTATACTAAACTGCAAGGGAAACGCCAAAAATACTGTAAAAAATTCTGGAGTACAATAAAAAAAAAAAAATCATCCATCCTGGTCAAAACTCTACCCCTCTCCCTAATTTACCAGATAGCCTTGGGACAACCACCGAACAACTTAACAAGTACTTCACTGAAAGTATCCTAGCGCTAACTAAAACTAACCCAACTTCGATACCAACAGTATTTAGTCCACCCAACAGTAATAGAAATACTTTCTCAATCCAACCTAGCTCCAACTCAAACCTATCATGATAGCACCTGACAACCTTCCAGCTGAGTTCCTAAAAGTAGCAGGCAAAGCCAGTTCCTATCTTGTATCCATACTAATTAACTGCTCCATAGCTGAACAATATGTCCCATCCATTTGGAACATTTCTCACATAATTGTCTTACATAAAGGTGAAAACTAAAGGAAAAATCTAGCCAAGCTAGAGTTTCCACTGTGTGATTCCTTAAACCTCTTGTATTAGAGGTACATGGAATATATGCAAAGGACCCTTTAAGGACATCAGGTATTTGAGTTATATGGCAGTTCTGAATGCCCATGGCTTTGTTTTCCTTTTAAGTCTGTTATGGAGAAATTCAAGCCAATAAAGTCAAATTCCACTAGCTGTGCGCATGCATGTTTCAGCCT
The DNA here is from genome assembly GCF_019279795.1 of Protopterus annectens. Classification (NCBI taxonomy): domain Eukaryota; kingdom Metazoa; phylum Chordata; order Ceratodontiformes; family Protopteridae; genus Protopterus; species Protopterus annectens. The sequence continues at coordinate 355,465,856 of NC_056737.1, read as the reverse complement.
TTTTATGGCTTCATCAGCACACAATAAGTGGACTGTTTGGCTAACCTTTAGAAACACAGAGTTGATGTACCCAGTTCATGTCCATAACCATTAGGGTGTCTGCAAAGTATCCCAACTAACAAACTTGCATAAAGGTGGTAATTCAGCTGAACTCACAAAGTATAGACCTATCACTATATTCCCCGTACTTTCTAAACTACTTGAACAATGCATACACTGTCAACTTCTACATTGCCTCACTGTCAATAATCTACTGGCCAAAACACAACATGGCTTTCAACCCTATCACAGTACCACAAGCACCCTCCTTAGCTTTACCAACACTAGCAACCAATTTAGAAATGAAGGGGAAAATAATATCATTGGTCTTTATAGACATGCCTAAAGCCTTTGATACAGTTTTGCACCACAAACTACTTAATGTCCTTGCCAACCTTAACCTTAGTCACTCCTCTTACATGGTTCCAAAGTTACCTAACTGGATGTCAGCAAGCAGGTAAGTGGCTCCAGGGCCTATCTCCCCTACTTGCAGTCACACTAGGAGTCCCACATAGATCCATTCTTGGACCTCTTCTTTTTAACATGTTTACCAATGACCTCAATGCTGCCTCCCCCCAGCCTCCATATTCCAGTACACTGATGATTCTGCTCTTATATGTGCAGCCACTAATATACAACAGCTTCAGGATATCACTCAAAAGTCCTTCACTGAAGTGGAATCATGGCTAACCAACTCACAGCTCATACTTAACCCTAACAAAACCAAGCTGATGATCTTTCACCGCACCTGACTCACTAACCACCTACCCAATACTGCTAGCAGTAATACAAAAATTACACCTGATTTACAAACAAAACTACTAGGAGTCACAGTTGATAAGATGAGTTTTGACATTCACATAGCCCAAACTATTAAAACACACACACATGGGAACTCTATACAGAAACAAAAGATTTCTTATCCCTACTACTAGAGAAGCAATAGCCAGAACTCACTTCCTGTCAACATTCCTGTATGCCTCATCCATACCAACTAATCTCAAAAAATCATTTGTAAACAATTTAGAAACATGCTATAATATAATTTCAAAATTTACGACAGACTCTACACATAGGACACATCACTGTCATGTCTTAAAAAAACTTTCCTAGTTAGAGCTACCACAGCTCTTAACATACACTCAGTTAACCATGGCTAATAAACTACTCTACCAGTCTCAGAAAATACCAGCTCTTATACACATTATACACCTCTATTCCAAAAAACGTACTCTCCACTCATCAAAGAAATCACTGCTTCACTCTACCAAATCCACTAATACTTAAGGTGATGCTTTATATTCATCACAAGTTGCAAAAGCTTGGAATACACTTCCCCCTGCTATTAAATCTACCCTTAACCCTAACCAGTTCAAAAAATTACTCTAAATTAATTTAGCAAAGTCATGGCAGTGCTCTTGTAACAGTCCAGGCTAATGAGACCTTCTACTATTTCTCTTATTCTCCTCATAAAATTAACTTTTGAACCTATTTCCCATCATACTTCCTTCACCATACCGATCCCAGTCAAACTCATCTCTTATGTCAAGGTCCTAAACACCCTAGAACATACGCATTATTAAAACTGCCCAGCTATAATTCTGCAGGATCACATATACTTTGTTGGCACAATCTGTCTTACATCTTTTGTTTAAATTTCATACCATGTTAAGATTCTATCATTGTACAGATAAATGTTTTGTCCTTGATTTTAAGTATCTGCATGTATGTGAATATGTACATTTTTTAACTCAGATTTTTGATGTATTTTGTATGTATTTCTTTGTACGTGGAGCTTTTCTCCCTGGGCCTCTGCTGAAAATGGGTCTCCAACCAGTCAGACATTCCTGGTAAATAAATGTAAAATAAAAAAAAAATAAATAAATAGATCAATAAATAGATAAACACTAGTGTGCACAAATACAGTCATGTGACATAATCATCAGAAATACATGCATGGTCTACCACAGTAAGTATTTAACAACAGAAGACACTAATTACCTTTTGTCACTATACCATACAGGACATCACAAAATCACAATGACAGACTAACCATTCAAATCCTGGAAAGTAGCAATCCCAAAATATAAAAAAACACTTAAAATTCCCCAAAACAGTCACACTACTAAACAGCAAAAGCAGAACTGACTTGTGTCTTAATCTTTTCATTGATTCATGAATAAAATTCTCATTGCTTTCAAACTGAACATCTGTGCACTGAAATAAATGCTAAGGGAGCTAAACTTACAGAAACCTGCACAAACCTAAGATGTTCAGTACTCCACATGTTATAAAAGCAGTGCAGTGAATAAAAGGGAACTACGCAAACAACAAAATGTTTCACAAAGTGAGCACTGTGAAATTCAGAAACAGTTGCCCTGCAATCTCACAGAACACAAACAACCAGCATGGATATCATCACTCCATCATTTAAAATATGAAATATCAATAGAACGAGAAGCCATCAGTCCAATCTACCAATCACCAACAATACATCAGAAAAGTGCAACACAAGGAAGCCATCAAAGCACTTTTTAGAACACAGCATCAGTCGGGATGTAAAACATGGAATGCAGAATCGAGTACACAAGAGAGCCCACAGCCCCAAACTGGCTTAGCCTGCCTTACAAGGTCTATCACCTCCACTGCTGCAAATCAGGAAGCCTGTGTTGCTGCTGCAATAGGAACCAATGCATGCCTCATATTACAGAATCCTTGTATAATAAAGAATATATATTTCTTATCTACAGTGCCCTTTATTTTCTAGAAGCTGTATTTGAGCCATCAACTAGAAATGGATTGCTCTGCTATCCTCAACATGAAATTTGAACACTAAAGGTATAAACATTTGCATGAGCTGCAGAGATCTCCCAAAGCAGGACAATTCTAAGGCTGTGAAAAATTATCTCCTCAGATTATGCTAGTAAGATTTGACATTTAAATTGGAAAGCTGTAAACTAAAACATTGAAACAGTAATTATTTGCAAATTATATTTTACATTATAAATATTTATAGATTCATTGCCATATATTAAAGTGCTCATGGGAAATATAAGAATCACTTTTTTTAATCAGTACTACAACAGCTAGTAATCTACATTTAAATGTGCAGTTACCTCTACTAGCTTACTTATCAGTCTTAAAAAGAATCAGTTTTAAAGCATGTTTTTTGAGGAAACTTTGTTAGAAATGTTGCTATCATTGCCTGTTTAAAGACTGGCTAGCTTGCTTTCAATTGTTTTCTTCTGTTATGAGCCAAGAAGATCACAAAGAGGTGTTACCTTTATCGCGACTCAGTGTTTCATTATTTTGTTTTAATAAAAAGAAAAAAACTTGAACAAATTCCTAATTTGTCTAACAAACATGAGTTTTTTATGGCGTCATTAGCACCAATATTTTCTAGATCATTACTTATCTTTATACTTGCTTTTCTTTTTTGCCACCAAAATTTTACAGATTTATTTTTGTAGTTGCCTCTGTAATAATGAATAAGACCATTCAATTTTTTCACATACATGTTTTAATATTTTTCATCAGAGCACTTGCTGCAGACAAGCTTGTCTTTGTTTTTTTTGTTTTTTTTTTCCATTGTTTTGATTAAACAATCATTGCAAAATCAGATACTGCTTTTACTTACTTTGGCTGGAGGATAAACCTAGCAGTATTTAGTTCTAGTTATTTGCACAAATATGAAATACATTTAACAATTATTGACCTTATACATGTTTCTAGCTTAATAGGGGCATTCAGAAATGATCAGTGAGCATTTTCTATCCTGTTGAACAGGCAACTGAAGGTTTACAATATTTTTTTTGCCATGCTGTTAAGATATTAATCCTAGTCTCACATGCGGTCTTTTCTGAAACCTCTTAAATTCTCACATTATTCCTTCTTCCTCAATTTCATAAGGCTTCTTAATAGTTGCTCAGATTTTAATAGCATTCTGTTAACAATATTGTACTTTTTGTGTTCTCAGTTTCAGTATTTTAGTCTCAGTCTTCTGAAATTCAGTGATGTGAGGTTTAGTCATCTGGTAGTATGTGTATATGTGTGTATGTGTGTGTGTATGTATGTGTATATGTGTGTATATATATATATATATATATATATATATATATATATATGTATGTATGTATATACATACACACACAGATACACATACATGTATATAGGATTAATTGAATGATTAAAATGCTTAAATGTTGAAAAGAAAACACTAGCACTAAACATATTTAGCATCCATACATTCAAACACCATGAATATCAAACCTACAGAAGACTGCAAAAAAAAAATAAATTCCTCCATTACACTACTCCAAATTTGTTGAATTGTAGTAGTGTTATGGAAATTTGTTTTAGGTAAGGTTTATTATTAGGGTTAGGGGCAGCCTTGCTATTAAGGTTTGCCACTCTGGTCCACTTTAATAACCCTAACCCAGCACCTTACCTTAGGAAAACTGTTTCTATGACGCTACCACTACCGAAGACAAGCTCAAACACACTCACTGGAACTAACCCCTTACCTTAGCCCTAAAAAGCATGCACAGTTGTACACACACACTAAAGCTACCCCTTTGCCTAACCCCACAGTCTGCCTGTGTCTGTCTCTCTCACACATGCACACACACACACACACACCTCTCAAATCATCAGATTTCTCTCTTTTGACAAAACTGTCATCCAGTGAACTGAACTTTTGCCAATTTAAACATTCGCTTAAAACACTGGCTTCAGCTTTTTTGAAATAAAAATTTGTTTGATCAAGCACAGGTTCTGCAAATGACTCCATAAATATTTGCTTGAAACCAATGCATTTCAGTCTTTGTGAACTGTAAAAATCTTGTTGCAATTATAATTTTGGGAACAAAAATCATTCTTCTAAAATTCTTGTCCTGTGTGATGAAGAGTCTGTTAAGGAGTTGCAAAGTTAGCTACTTAATTATTCATTAGAACATATTTGTGTTCTTTGTTGTGTACAGCAGTGCTAATGGAATGTGAAATAATATAATTTGTTCTTCTTATGTAGGGTCTAATGCCTAACCTTCCAGCAGAGTCATCTCAGTTAATCTTTGCCTCTCCAACCAAACTTTCTTTGGACCATGGGTCATCTGAACTATCAAGCTACAGTGGGGGCAACAAAGTTCCAATGTTACAAAAGTTTTTTCAGGTACTGAATTTCATAATGTTATAGTTAAGGAAAAGAGCTCTAAATACATAAATTATTGAATACATATGTATAATTATAATTGTGTAATATGTTAATTTATACTTGTTTTGATATAAATGCTTGAGCGTGTGCACGTGCGTATGTGCGCATGTGTGTGAGTGAGCACATGCAGATCTGTAAGGCAGTTGAGCAAGAGAGTTGAACTAATAAAATTTTTTACAGCATACTTAACCTTTTGATCAGATTTCAGTATAACTGTCACTTTAGTCTGTCACTGAAAGCATACTTTTTGAAATATGTAGTTGCTTTCATGCCTACAATGAAGTAACTAAAAGAAAGTCTCTTCTGTTGCGTTCTGTCACATTGTTTTCATTATTTTATAAAACGAACTGTATTTATTCTATAGTAGATCCCATATAGTTTTAAAAATGATGAAATAATGTTAAAGAGATGTTTCTATTGATGCTAGGATTATTCTTTACTGCATTTTAAATTAAAGGCAGAAAAATTAGAACAATCACAAATATGGCAACACTGGCCTCTCT
>NC_056737.1:355427605-355455105 GCF_019279795.1 Protopterus annectens | reverse complement strand
ATCAGTTACTTGATATGAAAGCCTTTTATGACTACATATTATAGCTGATTGTGGCCAGCAGTGGTTTATGCAGGGAACCAAACATTTCACTATTTATTTAAAATATGTATATGTATTTAACTTTTTTATACAAACAACCACTTAACCAGATTAACAGCCAGGGCCTGTTATGTGATGCACAGCTTGGCTTTCACAATGCCTTCAGTATCTTTACCACCCTGGTAATGGCTGCTGATAGCATTTATTGCAACTCAAATGAGGAATACATTACTGCAGATCTCTTTGTTGACATGACAAGGGCTTCTGTAACAGTCAGCCATAACCTTATTCTCAGTAAACTCCAAAGACTTGATTTCCATAATAGCACTGTTTGCTGGTTTTACAACTGCCTTAAAGAAACTTCAAAGTCCATAGTAAAGTCTCATCCTGTACTGCTGATATACTTAAAGTCAAAGTAAACTTTATTGTCATTCAGATTATACAACTTGTGCATCACTGAACAAAATTGCGTTACTCCTTCTCAAAGTGGAGGCATCTTCACACATAGTCTATATTACAACAGCTACTACAGACATGACATACAGTATTGACTTAGACTCTAACTACACATAACAATTACACAGAAAGGGGGGATCTTTCATGGTAATCATTACTGCACATTTATACAAGGTTCTGTGCTAGGTTCTCTTCTCTTCTCTTCTCTTCTCCCTCTATGCCAGTGATCTCCCCCAAGAACTACCAAATTTTAACTTAATGTATGCAGATGATATGATGATCCTGTAAACCAGTACAAGCCACTCTGGTCTACAAAATAAGTTATAGGATGACTTCACTCAGGTATACACCTGGTACAGCTCTAAAAACTACTGATTAACCCCAAAATTAATGTGTTCTTCACCTCAGCCAGGAAATTAATAAACAGAACTTTTTTTGTCCCCCTATACACAGTTTGTACTTTTCCAATTTCTGCCGTAGTGTCAGTATGTATTACTGGGTCTTTAAGACATTCCTTTCATCACCTACCCCCAAATTAACTTTTTGATTTTTCTGGGCTAATGCCTGTGTGAATCTTAGAGGCATCCAGGGGAGTCTCACTGGCAATTGCTTCTACAATGGGGAGGGAGTTTCTTTTTTTTTTTTTTTTTTTTGTGTTATGACCTACCCTCACATCCCAGAACCACCTGAAGCTATGCCCTTCTCGATGGACCATGCCTCCCCTTTGGAAGTGCTGAGATGAGTGCCCCTCCTCCCTGGAATAGGCATGCCCATTTCTCTCTGCCAGCACCTTAGACAACCAAGCCACTAATACAACCCAGGTCACCTGGGCCATAGTTATGGCTGTATCACTCTATGTCACAGAGCTGGCAGCTTCTTATCAGATCTCAATAGGAGCATGATAACTAACGTCACTGATCTTAGGTACTTAGGCCTTAACTTTGCCTATACTTGACCCTCATCTCTCCTTTACAACATAAGCAGATATTGCAACTACTAAAGTCTTTCCTCAATTGAAATTATGCTACAAGATTACTTACCTCTTCCTACTATCAATCAATAGTCAGTCAGATAGTCTCAGGACATTATTAGATCTGATTTATTACAATATAAGGATAAACAGAAGCAAGATTCTCGTATAAGGTTTGTGATGACTTTTGGGAGTAATTCTAGGGCTTTTCAGAAGTTACTGTTTAAAGATTGGGATATTTCATTATCAGACAAGAAGTTATCTGATTTAATTCTGACTTGTTGCCTTTTTTCTTTCAGACATGGAAATTCAGTAGGTGGTTATTTATAACACTATAACAAACGTTTTTCAGGTCCATCTGATAGGCAACATTTTAATGATGGGGGTTTATTACAGAAATGTTTTCCATGTGCTAATTGTTTAACTTGTAACGTAATTTGTAAAATTAAGCTTTCTTCTGCCAATGCTACATGGTTTTTGATACACATTCCTTTAATACTTGTTCATCTGAGTGACACATTTATTTAGTTACTTGTGGATATTCTGCCATTTATGTTGGCAAAACATCCAGACATTTTAAAACACTGGTGTTTGAGCACATTAGTGATATTAAGAATTGTAGGATGTCTAATGCTTTGTATAAACATGTTTTAAGACATCCTATGGCTAACTCTAGATTTACTGCCATTGATAGGATTATTTATACTGGTTTTAATAAGCTGGGTTGGCAAGATGGCTTAATTAAACAAGAATGGGGTTAGATTGTTTGGTTAGGTGCTCTGTTCCCACCTGGTGTAAATGAGACTAATTGATTGGTTTAGATATGGATTTAGGAGGGATGTGAGCGAATATTTTTATATTTAAATATATTTGCTGAGAAGCACTTAGAGTTATTGTTTTAAGCACTGATGAATACACATGCTGAAACTGGTTTGCTTGTTAGTTGCTTCTTTAATTAAAGAGCATACACGTCAATGGAGTGCTGGTCTTGTGTGTGTGTTTTTTTTTTTTTTTGGAAGGTAACGTACCACTCCATATTATTTGATAATAGAATGCATTTAAAAAAGTTTCATAATGTCTTAAACTAAAACCAACAGCCAAACTAATAAATACACAAAAAAAGGGATATAAAGGAACAACACTTGGCAACCAATCTCAATCCCAAAGGTTTATTGTAAGCGCTTTCGTTCACACAAATGTAATGAACTTCACCAAACCTCTCAGATATGAAGAAGTTCATTACATTTGTGTGAACAAAAGTGCTTACAATAACCCTTTGGGTTTGAGCTTGGTTGCTGAGCATTCAACCTTATAATGTGATGTTTTATATATGTTTATTTCATTGATATATATATATATATATATATATATATATATATATATATATATATATATATATGGGTTACCTTCATTTGATCGAAAGTTCATATGATCTAAACCCATTTGATCGACAACCATTATTCAAGGAAAATAACAGGGAGTTGTCCCCCTCCCCAAGGTCATATGACCCTGGAGTTGGTATATATAGTTAGGGGGGTGTGGGGAGATTTGCAGGGTGGGGGTGAAGCTCCCCACCTAGTTTCCGTCAAAAGAAGAAAGTAACACAAAAAGTACAGATTATGAATGAAAATAGGTGGAGGGGCTTTGCCCCCCATACCCCCTATCTATATATACCAACTCCAGGGTTGCACAACTTTGGGGAGGGGGACAACTCCCTGTTATTTGCCTTGAAAAGTGGTTGTCGATCAAATGAACATTCGACCAAATGGGTTTAAATCATATGAACTGTCGATCAAATGAAGGTAACCCATATATATATATATATATATATATATATATATATATATATATATATATATATATATATATATATATATATATATGTTCATGCTATTTGATGTATGATTGTGCACTGTATTTTATGCATATCTTGCCTTGCATTTTTTTCTTTGCACTTTCTCAGTGCATTCTGACTGAATATACTTAATCTTACCCTATCTGCTTTAAATGTTATCATTATGTACTGAATTTTACCATTAACTAATTATGTATATGATATTTTTGATTAGTAATATCCTAACATATTTTGTACTCTTTGAGCTATTGTCATGGCTGAAAAGGCTCAATAGACCAACCTATTTACCTGGTGAAGGTTCAAATAGTAAATAAGTGTCTTTATTTGTGATACACTTGTTGAACAAACCATAACACTGCACCTGTGTTAGAAAAATCAAGCAGTGAAGAGGTAGGTTAGTATTAATTCAGAAAGCATCAGCTATTTTCAGCTGTCTCTGGAGATCACAGATTGTGTTTTTATTCTCTGTGCAGAGACCAGATGGAGTACCCGTTCACCTAAAAGGAGGCTACCCAGATCGATTGCTGTACCGAATTACAATGGCTCTGACTATTGGAGGAGCAATTTACTCACTGATTTCACTATATATTGCAGCTATGCCTAAGAAAAAATAAAATGGTTGCACATTTATTTGTCCTGTCAAATTGAACATTCTGGAGCAATGGCTGTAAACTGCAAAATACTAACAACCTTAACTTGTTCTTTTTCTTTTCATTCACTCTAACAATGTTTGCTTCACTTAAGTGCCATGAATAAAAGGTGAATGCGTACTGCTGAAGGATAGAATCATATTTTTATGTTGATTGTACTTAATAGTAAGCTATTTTTCATGTTATTTTTTTAAAATTATTTAGACTTTAACCATTTCTGTTGAAACAGTTGGGGCATTTGCAGGGTATCTATGAAATGCTGTATCTGTGAACATGATACATTTTATTGTGCGGCATTACCTTATGTTGTAAAATGCAATTTTACATCATTAATATACTGAAATAACATGTATTTAAAATGCATTTACTTACAACATCTGATTTTATAAATAGACAATAATATTTTGAGTTTTGTGACTAAGATGGAAAACCTGCAGGCAAAAATATCTAATCCAATTCATGTCCATGCTTGTATGCACAATTGTACATTTACTCTTTAGTGAACCATATAATAATAACATGGAAAGCGCAGTAAAATGGCCTTGAGCATTTATTGTGCTTAACCTTTAAATCAGGAGCTTTATTAAGATTATGCAATTTTTCCATTGATGATTGTCTGTCATTGTCTTTAACAACCAGCCCAAGCACTGTAAACTTTTGTACTACCAGGGTAATGTATATTTTGTATAACAGAAGTAGAGAGTTTGAGAGGAAACATTTCCTTACTTAAGCTTGCATTTCTAAATCAGTTCAACTCCTGTTGTATAATATTTAAATTAACATTTAGGATTATACATCTTTTAATTATTTCACTTTGAAACAGTATAGAGTGGAATGAACTGTTCTTGTTTCTTATATTGTTTATTCAAAAAGTATTGTAGTGGAAGTACAGTGCACTAAGTCTTCCGAGAGGTGAATTTAAAACAGTGATCCCAGTCTTTCTGACCTCACGTTTATGGTGACATTTTTGGATGTCACATGGACTGCATTTTGTAGGTAAATTTGGCAAGCTAGCTAGTTTGAGAAGCAGTGTTATTTGGTATGCACCTAATTAAGTAAATTTAAGAAGCTGAAAAAAAAATCAGGTTTAAAATAATATTAACAGATTTACTTTTTATTTTTCAGTACTGTAAGCCATCTATCCTGAAATAAACATTCATAGTCTATTAATATCAGGAAGCTAAGGAATGTAAATGCACTTTTAATACTATTTACACTGTTTCAGTTAATAGTGTGCTGTTGGTGTAATGACTGAGAAAACCTTAAGTGCAGGTTGAGTTTATTATATGTATGGCTTTCTGTTTATGTAGAGTAATGTAGCAAGGTTTTCTGTAAAACTTCTTTCAACCCTTCGTTATAGCCAGGCTGTATAAAACAGTAAACATTGATATTGGATCACACTTTAATCATGGTGAACGTGACAGGATTTAAAATTGGCTCACACTTTAATCATAGTGGCTATGATGGGATTTAAAAGTATACCATCTTCTCAAGTCTATCATTTCCTGTGCAGGCTGACCTTTACCATCATGCCGGTGTAAAGACCGTACATAGCATGTGCTTCAAAAGTTATATACATCATTTATATTATGTCCATTATTTACAGATAAATTAGAATTTTGTATTCGTTTGCATTTTTTCTTTTATGTATTTGACTTTGAAGTTGGAAAATAAATGCTTATAATTTGCATTGACTGTAATTTCCTTTATAAGTTTTACTTCAAGGTGACATAGTTACCTCACAGCACTAGGTTCTCCGATTTGATTCCCAGTCGGGGTGCCTTCAATGTAGAGTCGGCATGTCTTGTGTTTTGGGGGGATTTTACTTAGTACTCCAGTTTTCTTCTATATGTCCAGGATGTGTTTTAAATTAATTGCTGAGTCTGCAAACCACCTGTGGTTGTGTGTGTCTGTTCTGTGTATGTGTGTCCCAAGATAGGTTAATGCCGCGTATGGGATAAGATTCTTTACCTTGCACCATCTGTGTACTGGGACAGGCTAATGATCTCCTGCAACCCTGAACTGGAGTAAGCAGGTAACTGGGAGAATAAATAAATAAATGAATGAATGGATGGAGGAATGAAGCATTATTTCTAATAGTGCAGATGGCCTGCATTCATACTTGTTTATGTTGCATGAATATTTTATAGTTTTATCATTAAACTGTGCTGTGCTAAAATAATTTTATAACTCACCCTGTCTCACAGAAACATGTTAGATTATGCCATGGATATATTTAATAGTACTCTGCTTCATCTGCAAAAAAATATACTATACTGTGCAGTTTAACTGTTCACAAAACCCTAACATGAATCAGTAAAACAGACATTTACAAATATATGTTTATGAATTTATTTTAGTATACACGTTTGGTATGATATCCTATTTATAAGCAAGGGTATCATAAAGATGATTGTCACATTTGAACAGCTATTTTGTTTCTGTTAGTTATGATGTTCTTTCATAACTGTCATAGTATATTTATGACAGAGCATATTATCAATGACTTTGGAGTACAAGGGATACTCCTTTGCTAATATATACAAACTCTATGGTTGCATAACACTGGAGGAAAGAGAAAATGTTTGTTAAGAGTGAAACATGGTACACACAACTGTGCTCTTGGAGTAGAGAGAACAGATTGTTAAACAACTTCTGAAGGTGCACCTGTGGGAAATGTACCTCAGGCACTATGTTTACAGTGGATCTACATTCCAACACAACTGATGAATCATCCTTCAGATGAGATGTTAAACTAGAAACCCCATTATTAGAGCTGACGGCAGTTCTGATTTGTTAAATATTCCATGATACTTAACCAGGAAAAAATAGGGGATTTTCTCAGTGTCAATGGCAATTTTGCCATAGTTAATATAAACACAAAAGGTCTTTTGTGAAAACAGATATTAGGACTATTGGGTTCTAAGAGGTCACCAGAATGAATAACATTGCAATTATGGAACATTGAAAGATTGGTTTGCAGGTAAAAGCCGGATCAAGAACAACAAACAGAATGTGAACAGAAAAAAGTCCCAGTACGACCACCATGGCAGTAAAAGCAAAAAAGATTTATTAATGAAATAAGGTGCACGGTGAGGGCTTTCACAAAAAAAGCATATATACATACACACACATATATATATATATATATATATATATATATATATATATATATATAGTTTACCATCATAATGTCGAGTGCATGTTGCTTGACACTGCAAATGCGAACACCAACCTGCAACTGCTGAAAATGCCGAACGCCGATGTTCCGAACTGCAAAATCTCACCCCCTTTTTGACCCATGTTAGCACTTGTTTTTAGGTGTAGAGCAGTCAGAAATGTTGACGTTCAGTTTTTTTGTGACATTTTGACTGGAATTATGGGATTAACTTAAAGGTGTCACTCATATGCAGTGTTGAGCAATGTGCACTCAACATTATGATGGTAAACCATATATATATATATATATATATATATATATATATATATATATATATATATGTGTGTGTGTGTGTGTGTGTGTGTGTGTGTGTGTGTGTGGATTCCCTTTATATCCTCGAAATACTGAAATGTCGAAATTCAGGAATTCGAGGATATAAAGTCGAAATCGGAAAACTACAAAAACTCAGAAGCGCGAAATTCAAAATCTCGCACACCAGAGATTTTGAATTTTGCTCTTCCACTCCACACACAGACTCACACACACACACACACACACACACACACACACACACACACACACAGACACACACACACACACCTTCCTCCCCACAAACAAACACAAGCTCTCTACTATATAAAAGCAGAATGGTAAGCCCCCGTGCACCCCCCATGTGGGGGGCTGTACCCACCACACCCCCCTACTTATATGTTCTAACTCTGAGGTCACACTACATACAGATACTCACGAAATACCACCACGCAAGCTACATTCTCCTCGCGCACACACATCACAGCAACAAAACACACTAACACATACCACAGCCCCTACCCAAAACCCTTAACACATACACACTTACCTGAATCCATAACCACCACAAAACTTCAGAAGTGCAAAATTCAAAACCTCCAGTATTCGAGGTTTTGAACTTTGCGCTTCTAAGGTTTCGCTCTTCTCAGGATTCCACTTTATGGACTCAAAATACTGAATTTCGATATTTCAGTATTTCAAGCTTCTAAAGTGAATATATATATATATATATATATATATATATATATATATATGGGTCACCTTTAAAATCTCGAAATCGCGTTTGCCCGACACGGAATCCGACGGGACGAGAATACCGACAACGCAGATGACCGACAAGGTGAGAACCCGACGGACTCGGTAAGTGTGCGATCGAGTGAGGGATTTAGTGTTAGGGAGCGGACAGGTAAGTGTGCGATAGTGAGGGACTGTGGGTTAGGGGTAGGTTAAGTGAGTTAGGGTTAGGGTGCAGGTAGAGTGTGTGTGCGATGGTGAGGGACTGTGGGTTAGGGGTGGGTTAAGTGAGTTAGGGTTAGGGTGCAGGTAGGGTGTGTGGGCGATGGTGAGGGACTGTGGGTTAGGGGTGGGTTAAGTGAGTTAGGGTTAGGGTGCAGGTAGGGTGTGTGTGCGATAGTGAGGGACTGTGGGTTTAGGGGTGGGTAAGTGAGTTAGGGTTAGGGTGCAGGTAGGGTAAGTGTGCGGTAGTGTCGGACCTTAGGGTTTGGTTTAGGGATAGTGCATATGTTATGTAGTGTACTGTGTTGTTTACGTGTAGTGTGTTGGTGTAATGGTTTTCGGTGTTTTGCGTTGTCGGCGTTTTTTGTTGTCAGTCTTTTCGTGTCGGTCATTAGTGTGTCGGGCAAACGCGGTTTCGAGGTTTTAAAGGTGATCCATATATATACACACACACACACACACACACACACATATATATATATATATATATATATATATATATATATATATATATATATATATCATTAGTCACAGTGTCATGTGAATTATAAGAAAGAAATCAGCTTTATATAATAAAAGAGATTAAAAACTATGTAGAGTGCTTGTATTTTATTCTAATGGAAGGTGATAGCTTACAAACATATTGGCCTCATGAGCTGCCACAAATCACAGTAAGGTGTAATGATCCACCATTTTAGTTGCAGCAATCTTTGTATGCTATGTTGCATACATACTTCATATATGTTGCACTAGGTACTTCATCATGTGTGTTACACAAAGTACTTCATGTATGTTGCACTAGTACTCATACTGTTCAACTTCTTAGCTCAAGAAGTCCTGACAAAACCATAAATAATGTGAAGACAAGCACCCAAAAATAGAATAGAGACAGATTTTAAATATTGTTCTTATAAACTTATAAAGTTAAAAGAATGACAGGTTTTGCATTAACATGAATTTTCTGAAGAGTATGAAATCTGAAACTCAAATGTCTGCCATTATTTTTTAACTGTAATCCTCAATGATTTGCCAGAAAACCCCAAATGTTATGAGCAATAGATGAAAAATATGAGGCATAAATCTGGGCATTCTGTAAAAATCTGGACAGCAGAGAGGTTCGCTGGTACTATTAGTATATTGCACTGGTGATGATCATAGCTAAGTAGCGAATCTACGAATACTTGAAATATCAGTAAACTGAAAAACTGTACTGCAATTATGTCTCTTCTTTTGCATGTAATGTGGCTTTGATAATGTTGATATAGTGTAGATCAAATAATATGGAAATAAATGCATTTCCTTGTAATGCAGTTAGATTTAAAAAACTGTGTAGAGATTATAAAAATGTCATTTTTAAATCATAAAGGTGTCAACTGCCTCAGCCCATGTTTTACTGCTGTGTTATTTTTTTTTTTCATAATGACATTCAGTAAGTCAGAAATATATCCAGAAATTTCAAAGAAAAAAGACTGGTCAACAGAAACTTTATACTAACATTTTAAATGCTGGATCATCCAAAATGTTTCTTCTATTTCTTACATTTTTCAACTTTATATTGTTTAGCAAAATATTAATTTACTGTTTTTTAACCAGAAAACATGCCAAAGCACACAAAATGAGATATTAAATCACTGTGTTATTTCAGCTGAATCTTTGATAACTTGGGTTGATTTTGTAACGTAGCCAACATTTCCCAGCCTACACCAAGTGTAGTTACTGAAAACCATGCATTTGCTATGTTTTACAATGGACTTAGAGAATGAGCCAAAAACAATCACAAAAAGCAGGATGTGGGTTACAGGGAACACATTATGGCAAAATGGGAGCTGATAAACAGGGAGCTGGGAGGAAGGAACAATAAGCAAAAGAATGGAATAACTAAGGAGGAGCGTTCATTAATTCACTCCCTTCACTCCCTGGAACGTATGCTGGTACTCAGTGGTTATAAGGCAGGAAAGATAATTTTTGATCAGGTGTCAGCCCACAATGGGACACATGGGGAAACATAAAAAAGTTAAATTGGGGATATGTTTAAAGGTCCTAAATATGAATGCCAAGAGAAAAAGAAAATTAATGTGATTCACTAGAGTAATGGAGACAAAGAAATGAGAGGCAGAGAATGCAGGGATGAAATGAGGTGAGGTGAAAAAATGTAAACGTCATTGGTGAGATTGTATGGAAGAGAGAGATAAGACAATGAACTAAATCAGGGTAGTCAGTGGGGAAATTGATAAAGGCTTAGCAACTGACAGCAAAATGTGAAAGAATGCATTCTTCAGGTATATTTAGAAAAGGAAAAAGAAAGAGTGAAACTGGTGAACTAGCATTCAAGAAGCAAGAATATAATGAGGCCAAATGGGAAAATTTCAGTGCTGTACAAGGAATAAAAGGGAGTATACATTTCTAGGAAAGTTGGACACAGGCAGAGGGAACATGGAGAGGTAAGAAGGTAATACTGAGTCAATAGAAAGGACAGTGCAAGGGTTGATAAAGGATAGGGATCTTGTGGAGGATCTTTAAAAAAGTCTCCTCAGGCATTACAAAAACGTTGAACTGCTGAGCAGGACTGCTAAGAAAAAGTAGACCAAAAATCACTGGGGACAAGCAGATGTACACCCAGTGTATATAAATAGGGTAAAAGCAATGCACAAAACCACAGGACAGTGAGTTTGATATCAGTGGTTGGTAGAATGATGGTGAGAGTCCCTGATGTTTTGCAAAGTTTGTGGTATAAAACGTTCGACTTCCTAAATTCCAGCATTAATTAATATCATATGGTTCCTATCAAAATAACCTGATCCATTTGTGACTCGATCACCAGGGTCATAGTCAGAGATGACTCAAGGTAAATGATCTAGCCACATTTCAACAAAGAACACAGTCACAGATTAGACAGGGGACAATAAGCTATATGGATGAATGGCAAGTGTTTCAAGAACAAGGAGATAATAGATCATTGGTCTTAAGAGGGTAAAAAGGTTGCAAGTGATATTGCTTGGGGGCAGCTCTGGTCCCAGCCAGGTTTAAGTTGTTCATTTTTTACTTTATGCAGAATATAAAACACTGGAGCAGTCTTGTTGGCAGCACTGATATTAGGGTAGAGAGATCAAGTCTGAAAATATATCTTAGGAGGCTAGAAGAATGGTTTAAAAGGCAACACCACTTCTCATCCAAACTTACATTGATACGTCTGAGAAATAACAACCCAAGAGAAGAAATTTAACTGGATGGGTTAAGCTATATAGTCCAGAACAAAAAATTAAAATGCAAGTGGGGGCGGGAATTAAACCTTAACCAATCTGGTTCAATGTGAACATTGGTACCAAAGGCAGATTTAATGTTGAGATAAGCATGTTCTGAATCAGAAAGAAAAAGATTATAATGACACTTTAGAAAATGGCTATGCAAAGTAAGAACCACCAGCTGGAACTCAGCATTCTAAAAAGGGAAGATGTAGTGGGAAAGACCAGAGAATTTATTTATTTTTATTTATTTGCATTTTGCTGCCAGGTTAGTCCCATTAAAACAATGGCCTATTTTCAGGGGACACCAGAGGTGGTTTTCATACTGACTAGAGGATATTGGGCCAGGGTGCCGGGGAAAGTACAGTTGGGTACACTTACCATAAATGTAGATGTTCAAGTGTATTCACTGTTGCAGTCATCACATTTGGGTTATCTGCTTGCAGTAGCCCTCAGTCGGCCTGATAAACAAAGTCTTGGGTCCTACGTCAGTTGCTGTCTCTTCTTCCGTGATGTCAGGTCATTAGGGGTATAAAACATGCAGCCGACGTCATTACATCAGTTTCTCTTGCCCCAGATGTCAGGTGCCCCCCCTAATGGGAAGCAATTAAATCTATAAATATACAAGGTTATACCTCCAACAAAAAAGCAAATACACCAAAAAGCTTTTAAGCATTGCAAAGGAGAGAGGGGGTATAGCCAAAAGAAGTCAGGGGGCTGGAAGGAGGATAACCAGGACTGCTACAGTGAATACACTCGAACATCTACATTTATGGTAAGTGTACACAACTGTACTATGTTCTTCATGTTTCCCTGTTGCAGTCATCACATTTGGGTAGATTCCCAAAGCTAAGGATGGGAGGGGGACTTTAGATAGCATTAGGACCTGCTATAAGGCCCTGCAACACTGCAGTGGAAAAGCCAGCTCTGGATTTAGAGAAAATTGGCAAATGGTAATGCTTGATGAAAGTATGTACAGAACTCCAGGTAGTAGCTTCTAGGATGTCCCTGGTAGGTACGCCTCTGAGAAAGGCTGTAGAGGTAGATGCAGCCCTGGTTGAGCGGTGTCTGATCCCCTGTGGGATAGGTTTTCCATGGTGCTTATAGCAGAAATGAATGCAATGGCCTATTCATTTGGAGATGGTTTGCTTTTAAATAGCCTTTCCCTTTGCCCCTGCAGCAAATGCCACCAGCAGTTGTTCAGATTTCCTTTGAGGTTTAGTCCTGTCCAAGTAGAATCTAAGTTGTCTGTGCACATCTATGGAGTGCAGTATCCATTCCCCTTTGTTCTGTGGATTAGGAAAGAAGGTTTGAAAATGAATGAACTGATTAAGGGCCACACTGGATACCACCTTTGGCATGAAA
The DNA here is from genome assembly GCF_019279795.1 of Protopterus annectens. Classification (NCBI taxonomy): domain Eukaryota; kingdom Metazoa; phylum Chordata; order Ceratodontiformes; family Protopteridae; genus Protopterus; species Protopterus annectens. The sequence continues at coordinate 355,442,102 of NC_056737.1, read as the reverse complement.
GAGGGATTAGTCTTGAGGGACACCCTGTCTGCATGAAAAATGATGAAAGGCTCCACTGCCATAAGGGCCTGTAATTCAGATACCCTTCTTGCTGAAGTGATTGCTAAAAGGAAAGCTGTTTTCCAAGAAAGGAATTTTAAATCTGCAGTAGCAGCTGGCTCAAAAGGAGGAAGGGTGAGTTTCTCCAATACGAAGTTAAGATCCTAGGCTAAAGTTGGAGCTCTCCTGGGTGGTCTTAAATTTTTGGCTCCTCTGAGGGACTGCTTGAACAACGGATGAGGGAAGAGGAGAGGTTCTGTGTTATAATGAGCTGAAATGACTGAGGCGTGAATTTTTATTGAGGAAAAAGACAGGCCCTTGTGAAGCATCTCAGTTAAGTATTGTAAAATCTGAGGTAAACTGGGCACTGCTGTGCTCATCCCTTGAGAATGGTTCCAGGCACAGAATCTTTTCCATTTTTCAGCATAAGATTTTCTAGTGCTAGGCCTCCTTGCCTCTAAAATGATATTCATCACTGGTTTACTGAGGGATGGTAAAGGAGAGATTAGGTAATTAGCCAGGCTGCTAGGTTCAGTGTTTGAAGCTGAGGGTGCAGAATCTGGTTTTGCTGCTGAAACAGCAGGGTAGGAGTCTGAGGCAGGTGCCATGGGGCCCATAGTGATACACTGTACAGAAGGGGGTACCAGTGTTGGTGTGGCTAGTCTGGTGCAATCAAAATCATCCTTGGTTTGTCTTGATCTTTAGCAGTACTTTGGAGAGCAGAGGCCGAGGAGGAAAGGCATAAACTCTTAGGTTTTTTCAGCTGAAGGGCAGAGCATCCACTTTCCAAGCTTGTCTATGGAGAGTCCTTGTGCAAAATTTTTCCAATTGATAGTTCTGGGGGGGGGGGGGCAAAAAGGTCTATATCTGGGCTCTTCCATTTGCTTGTCAACATGTTGAAAATCCTTGGTTCCAGTTTCCACTCATGTGGGTCCATGAGATTTCTGCTTAGTCCACCTGCCAATGTATTTAGTTTTCCTGGCAGAAATTGAGCTTGTAGATGCACTTGGTAGCTCGAGGCTGTGTTCCACAATGCCATGGCTAGTCTGCAGAGGGAGTAAGAATGTGTACCCCTCTGCTTGTTTATGTACCACATAACAGTGGTGTTGTCTGTCTTTACCATTAATTGTCCTGGAAGAATGTGGTCCTTGAAGGCTGTCAGAGCATTCTGTACAGCTAACATTTCTTTTAGATTGATGTGCAGGTGCATTTGACTTGGGTTCCATTTGCCCTGAATGCACTTCCCTGCCAGGTTTGCCCCCCCATGCATAGTCTGATGAATCTGTTGTTAGGGTTTGGGCGGCAGGGGGAAGTGTGAATTTTAGTCCCTTGTTTTGGTGGCAGGCCTCTGCCCACCAAAGGAACTCTAAGCGAAGGCAAGGTATGATAGGAATCATTGCTTCTAGATTCTGAGAATGTTGACACCATAGGCTTTTTAGATACCATTGTAGTTTCCTCATATGCAGTGTTGCATATGGAATTAGAAGAATGCAGGAGGCCATGAACCCCAAGGCTTCTAGTATTTGCCTTGCAGATAGCAGGGTTTTTGTGGCCACTTGTTTGAAGTAGGTTGTCAAGTGAATTTGTTTCTCTGGTGTGAGGAAAGCCATCTGGGAAGTTGTATTCAAGCTTGCTCCCAGGAATATAATTTGTTGACAGGGTACCAGGTGTGATTTCTTTTTATTTATGGTGTACCCCAGACAAGTTAGCACCCTTTGTACAAAAGCCAGATGATTCAAAAGTATGTCCTGGTTTTCTGTCTGAATTAGACAATCATCCAGGTATAGGTATATTTGAATATTTCTTTGCCTGCAAAATGCAATGACTGGAGCTAGTCACTTTGTGAATACCCTGGGCGCAGTAGATAAGGGAAAGGGCAGTGCAGAGAACTGATAGTGCGTGTAGCCTACTTTGAAGCATAGGTATCTTCTGCAAGATTCCCTGATTGGGATGTGCAGATATACTTCCTTTAAATCTACCAGGCATCTTTGCCTAGCCTAGGAAGCAATTGGTGAAGAGCCTGCATCTTGAATTTTGGAATCACCAAAAAGGTGTTTAGAGTAGACTGGTCCAGGATCCGACATCATGAATTGTCTTTTCTGGGTACCAGGAAAAGTCTTGAGTAGAAACCTTGTCCCTTTTCCTCTTCTGGTACCAATTGAATAGTCCCTATGCGTAAGAGAGAGAGTACTTGCTTTTGGGCCTCTGCCCAATGATTTGGAAGCAAATCCAGCAAACCGCTTGGAGTTGGTAATGTGTGGAAGTGAAATCTGTAAACTTGGGACACTATATTTAAAACCCATTTGTCCTGGGTAATGAGTCCCCAGTTCTTTGCGTGAAGTGCAGTCTTTCCCCCCAAAGGGACAGTCAGTTGAGGAGTGCTTGGAAGTTTTAAAAAGAAGTCATTGAGACAGTTTACCATAGGTGGGAGTTTTATTACTCCCAGGTTTGGAAGTGGAGCCCCCCCCCCCCCACTGCTTAGTCCTGTGCGTACCCTGGGACAGAAGCCTGAATGCTCTGCTGGATCTGAGTTTGGACAGAGAAGGTCTGGAATAGGCAGGAAAGGACCAGTTCTTAGGCCAATGGCTACTAAATCTTGGAGGTTGTACTTGTAAAAAATCTTTAACGGTTTGCATAGATTTAGCATTTTCCTCCATCTTTTTAAGAAATTCTTCTGCCTTGTTGCCAAACAGGCGGTCCTGATTTAAGGGAGCATCCAGTAATTTCACTTTAACATAATCTGGCAAGGATTGCTCCTTAAGCCAAGCATGCCTTCTAAGTACAGACCCAGTTACAGCAGCCCTGCAAGATGCCTCTAGAGAATCAAAACCACATTGCAATGTATGTTTACCAACTTGTTCAGCAGAATGCATTAAATCCTGTAAATCCTTATTTTCAGCACAGTCAGGAATCAGCATCATTTTCTGTTTAAGCAATCCTGTAATATGCTGCTGATACTTTAACATATAAAACTGGCAATTCAAGGCCCTAATGGCCAAAGGTGCAGAAGTGTATAACTTCTTACCCCATCTATCCAGCGCCCTGGAGTCTCTATCAGAGGGGGTAGGATATTTGGCAGTAGAAGATTTAATGCCCTTGGGTCCCTGTGAAATGGTTTCAGAATCCACAGTAGGATTTTTGTAAAGGAACTTGTGAGAGTCAGGTTTTCTGGGAGCAGGATGTAAAGAGTCAGGAGCCATGCTAGATTCTGAAAAGGCGTCATCAACAATGTCCCGTACAGAAGTTATAGCTAAAGGCCTGTGCTGGGGAAAGAGTAAGAAATCCCTAAGCCTCTTTTTAGAATCAGAGAAATCCTGACTTTCCCATTGAAAATGCTCCCTGAGAATATGCAAGGTTTCACCAAAAAAGAAATCCTCTGGGGGAGAAGCAGAGGGAATAGAGTCCTCAGCATCAGGATCCTCATAGGTAGATAAGGGTAAATCCTGGTCATCAGAGGAAAAAGAAATTTCAGAATCCTGGTCAGAAGTATCATAAGCAAATTCAGTCCTGGGTCTCTTAGAGGGGGAAGGTTGGCTTCCCCTGATTAAAGTAATAAGGTCTTCAGTCATTCTTATCATTTGTTTTTTAGGCATAAAGGCCTGACCATGCGGTCTGGGCATCAGTTTTCTAGGCATGGTTCGAGTTTTAGGACTTGAAGAAGATGACATTGGTTTAATATGCAAGTCAGTAGGCCTGAATACACCCTCAGAAGCCAGTACCTGCACAGCAACTCCGGACCCATCCAAGGTAGAGACATCCGCAGGTTCCACAGTTGAAGCATCTTGCGGCATACCGGACTCTGAATGGGTCTCAGTAGAGGCCTGTGAATCTGAAGTAGCTGGAATCAGGGGTGCTGCTAAATCACCTTACTGAGTACCGGCGCCTCAATGGCCTTTCACTGTCTTTATCTTTGCGTTTTTTCAGAATGTCGCTAGTCGGTAGTCAGATGGTTTACCGAAGACATATTGGGATAATTAAACCGAGCACCAAAATATGATGAAGTGAAAAATTATACAGACTACGGATAGTTTGTGGTTTAAATAAGGCACAAAACCAACAGTGAGGTACGTTGAGGTCAGGGCCTAGGCAAGGAATACAGTACGAATGAAAATCTTTATGAGGTATTTGCTTTCCACAAGAAATGCAATTATTTAGTTTTACTGACATCGGTTTAGAGCAAGAAAACTTTTTCCCACTGGGGTACTTTGCTTTTAGTTGAAGACTTTGGTTTTGAAACTTGAAAACAGAAATTTCAGGAGTCGGCCGACCGGCACTTGCAAACTGCTTCTGCTTCGGGCACCGCACGGCAAGTAAGACTGATGTAATGACGTCAGCTGCATGTTTTATACCCCTGATGACCTGGCATCATGGAAGAGGAGACAGCAACCGATGTAGGACCCAAGACTCTGTTAATCAGGCCGACTCAGGGCTACTGTAAGCAGATAACCCAAATGTGTTGACTGCTACAGTGAAACACAAAGAACATCATCTCCTGCTCTTTTTGATAGGTGCCAAAGAATCTTTTACAACCACGAGCTACCACCAAATCAGTTAGATGGGGCCTTGGTTTAATGCCTCATCTGAAGGATGGCATAGTCAAGAATGCAGTACACCCCCTATGTTGCACTGGAAAATGAAGCCTAATACATAGTGTGGCTTTTGTACCAAAAATGAGCATGCAACCTGCTGAGTTACATGAGTGAAAAAGCAAGACTGCCTAACTACTACAATAAATCCATTCACCATACTTGAAAACAGTCCTTCAAGTGACTGTTAAGCTAGCTATGGAGTTTTCAGAGACATTGTTTTTTTTTTGTTTCACAATTAGGATTGAGGTAGTTGATTGGACATCTGTATGCAAAGGTAGATATTATCTGTTGCTGCATTATAGTGGGGGGAATAAGAGCTACCTTCCAGTACAGAACACTAATTGCCTGGCTTGTTCCCAGATGTAAAAATATAAAAATGAAATTTTTGGCAACTCATCTAAAGAAAGACTTTTGCAGCTTTGCTGGGAAATGTTTTATGCTGCTGAAAAGTAATGTTTCTTTGTTTGTGTTTGTGTGTGTGTGTGTGTGTGTGTGTGTGTATGCGTATGCGTGTGTGTATATATAAGTCCACTATTTTAGTTTTACATTTTATATCTAAGATACCTCCAGCAACAACTGCATATATCATTATCTAAACTTTAGGTGGAAACACTATTTTATATATATATATATATATATATATATATATACATATATATATATATATATATATATATATATGGGTCTACTTCTAAATTTCAAAGTTTCAAAACATTGACTTTCTTATGGTTGAGACCATAAGATAGAAGGTTTGAAACTTCGAAATTTAAATTAAAAAAATGAAAATAAAATCAAAAAAATCTTTTTTTTATGGTTTTGCCTGGGGGCAAGCCCCCACCCCCCCTGCTAATTAAATATAACTATTCCAAGATTGCACTACAGCAAGGAAATCCGTAAATATACCATTCTGCACTGTATGGCAATCTCCATTTAAATGGTTCGAAGTTTCAAAACATAGATCTTATGGTCCCAACCATAAAGAAAGTTGATGTTTTGAAACTTTGAAATTTAGAAGTACAGCCATATGCAATATCAGAATGGTGACAGTTCAAAATGTTGACAATCCAGAATGTAGACAGAGGTAGGTGGGTAGGGATTAGGTCTGGGAATATGTTTATATGAATGTTGTCAGTTTAGGGTTAATGTAAGGGTAAAGCATGGTGATAGCTTTAGTGTTGTATGTTTGTTTGTGCATGTTTTAGTGCCTGAGACTGTCTTGTGAAATGGAAGTGTTACAGGAAGAATTTTTCTAAGGTAAGGTGTGGGGGAGGGTTCATTTTGCCACCCCACCACCTTACTAATATGTGCTAACCCTAACCTACCTTGTCTGTGCCATCCCAGGCCCATTATATGGCTAAATTAACTAAATTTAAAAGGAGGTCACAGCACAGTGGGAGTGCTGAAGACAGAGACTAGAATAATGAGTGATATTTAAACATATGAGAAGTCTAAGTGACCTAAACCATTTTTCACCTGAATAAAGAGAGAAACATAAGTTTCTAAGGGGAATATGTGATTAGATTACTGTAGAAAGGCTGGAGTAGAAAATAGGAGATATGAAATGAGGAATAGTTTTTCACTGAGGATGGGGTCAATAGATGGGATTATTTATTAAAGTAGGGAGTAGAAGCTAAGATAAATAGATCCTTTAAGAGAGTTTGTGGTTTTGGATTCAGGGTGAAGGTACTACACTCAGATGCAGAATAATTTAGAGTACATTTTAGCCACTGTTAAGGAGCATGCTATGCTAAATGATATCACTTTACAGTGCAGTTTTATGTATGATACAAGCTATGTATGTGGTGCAGACCCTGCACATTTTGTTTTTAAAATACTGGTATGTTACTGCACTTAGTAAATGCACAGCTGGAAATGCTCTGAGGAATGTGAGTGGTCAGACACCACATAATTATTAAAATGATAGTTATTGCAGTCAGGTGGTTTGAGTTAATCATAGAGCAGGTGATGTTAAATTGCACAGTTCTGACAAGGTCAAGCTTTTCCATCTGTCAAGGAATTAGCAACATCGATAATAAACAGTTTGCAAGTAAGAGTACATTAGCTTAACATTAAAATGGAAATGGGGCGTGTTTGATGGGAACTAGTCTGGGTAAAAATAAAATGATATAGTGACAAGGCTGAATGGTCTTACAAGGCCAGCATTGTCTATGTATTTATACAAAGTGCAGTTTTTGCATCACTAGTGATATATGGCATGATTAATTTGAAGCAGATGAAAAAAAAGGAGGATAATTGTATCACTAATATGTGCCTGCAGACTTGATAAGTAATTGTGCATTCCAGGAAACAGCCTGAATTTAAAAGTAGTCAACTAGGGTCAAAGGCCTTCACTGATCTAAATTTTAAAGTCTTTATTATGGCCTGTATGAAATGTTGATTAGTTTGATGGTCTGCTAAGCATATCTTACTGAGCAAACTGAAAGACACCTTTGTAGTTGGAGTAATGCGCTCTGTAATATTTGACGTATCAGGTTCTGTCCAACTTGATCTAGGTTACCTGAAGTGGAAGGTTTTCATGCACTGAATTTCATTTCAAGCAAGTATGCATAATCAGTTGTAGTAAGAAGCAGTGGAAGGAAATTAACAAACGTAGGCGGTTTGGTGTACTATTACAAGCGCCACAATCTGAACATCAGTTTGAGCACTAATAGAAACAAAACAAATCTCAGAAAGCTGAAGAGCAACAATCTTGAAAATATGTTGAATCTCAAAACCCTTATTGCTCCTGACCCAGTGTTAATATGGGTCCTGAAGAAGGGGCAAGTTCAGACATCCAATATTGTTGAACTTTGGCATTCTGATATTCAGTGTTTAGAGTTCAGTATTACTTAAATCAACATTCTGATTATTGTGCTTGTAGCTGTATACCAAGCAAGCAGTTTTTTTTTTTTTTTTTTTTTTTTTTTTTTTTTTTTTTTTTGTATGAGAGAGCTTATTCACTTCTGTCTACATTTATGTCATCTCCCCCACAGAAGGCCATAAATGACCTTTGAATGTTGAATGTTAGAACTCTTTAAGCATTGTCTCTGAATATCATGTCATCTCCCTATTGCATCATAGTTTTTGCCCCCGCCATAGTATAACAACCACTCTGTTTTAGCTCCCTTAATCAGATCAGCCTAAACAGAAATGTAGGTAGCCTGTTCTCTTCAGTCTTTGTTCTATTCAAGGTATTCAGCACAGACTCAGACAAAAAGCTTGGACAAAACTTGTCTTCCTGTGGCTAGTCAGTCATCTCTCCACTGCATCTGCAGCTATCTCACAAAGAACGAGCAATAAAATGGCAAACCAAATATTTTTCCTTTCCACCTGTTTCCTTTTGGGGTCCACCAAGGATTAGTACTTGGTTCTTTTTTATTTAACGTCTTCAGTAATGATCTAAGCACTCACACTAACCATGCTACCATTGCCCAGTACGTAGATGGCTACTCATCTGCTCAGCCAAAATAAAGCTAACCTACAAAACAAATCTCAAAAGTTTTTCTCTGCAGTAGAGTTCTGATTAGTAAGTTCCCAGTTTATGTTAAATGCTAACAAAGCAAATTGATTCTATACTCAAAAACACCTTTTTCATCAAAAAAAATATATTCACTATAACCTCCACTAACAAAACCAATATAAAAATGGCAACACATACTAAACTAACTGGGGTTATAATTGATATTGTGACAAAGATCCATTCTTTGCCCTTTTCTGCAAGCCTTCATTTTCCAGACTCCAATTCAATTTACTAAACACTCACAACTTTAAGTCAATCCACACTACAGCCTGTTAAAACCTCCTTTAGCTCATTTACCTGTCTCTGCCTGTCTTTCCAACTGTCTTTCTTACCTTATATTTTCCAATAACAACATCACTGTTTCTCTTTGTCTTACAAGCTACTTGCTAATAACATTATGATACTCCTTCTTTCTGAATATTTCTATCCATGGATACCTTTTCCTTCTTCTCTGACTTAGCTAAAGCTGTCCACAGACTATTTTTCTTCTCTGACATAACTAAATTTGTCTTGTCACAGAACCTGTAATATGTATGCAGATAGTTTTTTTGTTGTGGAAATGCTGTACGCAGTCATATTATAGAACATGGGATCACTTGACGAGATTAGTTTAAGATGTGCCATAAAATATATTAGATTCCTCATTCCCAAAAATATATATGTGTGTGTGTGTGTTTAATATATATATATATATATATATTCACATATATATATCATAGCTCTCAACGTCTTAGAGCAAGAAATCTGGGCAAACCCACACATAATGGGGGAACAGAGGCCCAAAAAATAGGGCCACCTTTTAAATACTGCTCTTACAGACTTAGAAAGTTGATAGAATAACAAGGTTGTCATTAGCATGATTTTTCTGAAGGATACAAAGTCTGAAACTGAAATATCTGCCATTATTTTCTGACTTCAGTCCTCAATGATTTGCCAGTGATTTTTCAGAAAACCACTATTTTATTAGAAACAGACCAAAAATATGAGGCAAAAAAAAAAAATAATATATATATATATATATATATATATATATATATATATATATATATATATATACACATAGATATATAAGGGAAGTCCATGTGACCCATGAAGGACATGTCTATTGATTTCTCTATGATCCATATTTGATGCTGAAGGATCAGGCACTCCTTGTTTGCTACAGGCTGCTACAGTGAAAGTCAATGTATGTCATACAGTTCTGTTTTATTGTAGCTGTTTGCTTATTAACCCACCCCCTGAGTCCAGTGAAAGCAGTGATAAGCAGTCTATAGATATGAGAAGACAAGTCATTTTCAGTGTGAAGATTTATTTTATGTTTCATTCTTTTAACTGTGACAGTGGTGCTGATATCAACAGGAAGCCATGGACTGTGATCTGCAGACATAACTATATACTTTACAATTCAGAAAATGATCAAATCAAAAACAGTCACATGAGAACTACCTGTATTGAATATTATACCAAGTAAAACTGGATGATTTGCAGATTGTATGCTACAATCTGCTCTCTTACTCATGAGAGAGTCACTATTATGGAGAACTAAATGAAATCTTACATTGCCTTTATTATTTACATAAGATGGCATTAATTAACTTGACCAAATCACTTAGACCCAATTTGTGCAACATGCCTACCACATGTAAGAAAATGCGATTGATGGTTTAGCTAAGTTGCTTTTCATAGGTTCATAGGTTCATACTAGGCTATCTGCCCTGGGGCATTTATAAGCCTAGCCCAAGTGTGTTTTGCTTTCGCCACCCTTTGATTTGAGTTTGCTGTATCCTTTTTAAGGTTAGTTTACTGTGCCTCTGTCCAGTAGTGACACAGAAGTAATCCCCGGGGTAAACCTACAATCTCCCATCCACTCATCAAGATTCCTCTTGAAGAGAGTCAGTGAGGTGCTCTACCTAACATGGACTGGGATTCTATTCCAGAGCAAAGGGAGCCTCTGGGTTATGAATCTGTCCCTCCAGCATGTTCTATTTATTTCTGTGCTGAGGTTCAAGTCCCTCAAGCGTGTGGTTCTAAGGGATTTAGATTTTCTGAGGTGGAGCATGTCCATTAATTCTGGGTTGGACATAGCTTTGTATGTCAGGCATAAATTCCCAGTTAGGGGTCGCCACAGCAGAACTCTGGTCTGCTAATGATTGGCAGTAGATTTTTATTTTATGGTGCCGAGTTGCCAGTTCAACACCTAACCTTCAACAAAGGCATGCCCATTTATGCATGTCTTTCGAACACCACTTGACTGAGGGGAGGACATGCAGACTCCACACAGAAGGCACTCCAGCCGAGAATCGAACAGGAGAACCTCTTGTTGTGAGGCAACAATGCTACCGCTGTACCACTGCTGCTGTATTTTGTTAAAAAGTCACTTCATCATTATGATGATACAATTATCAGGGATCAGCTGGCAGGCAAGGCAACAGACAAACCTGGCATCATGCATTCTGTTGAGCAAAGTCACTATTCGTATAATGACCTTCAGAGTATGGAACCTGAGGAATTAATGGGATATCAAGAGGTGTTCAAGGCAGTGAGTCTCTTGATGTATACTGATTCTTACCCTCTATATACCACATGTTCTGTAAGGCTGCTTTTTACTCAGCTTTGGATGAGTCTGTGATGTAAGTATGACAGGTTAATGTCATACCTGAGAATTAGTTTGGCCATGAATTCGTTTGGCCATGCATATTTGGATGAATGTAGTGACCCATGTCCAATGTGATTTTTTTCTTTTTTGGAGGGGGAGGGGTAGTACAGCTGGATGTATGATCATGAGATACAATGCATGTATAGTGCTGTCATGTAGCTTTTGACCATAGAAATGAAATAGTTGTGTTATTTAAGAATATTGTGCATAGGCTTTGCCAGCTGTCAATGGCTTAGCAGTTATCATATATCTGTGATTCAACAGACAATGGTGACATGATGGATTCCATTGTGACTATATGTGTGGCCATCTACTTGAACATGTCTTATTCATGCATATGATGATTGAGGGTCAGTCCCTTAGGACTGACTAGATTCCTTCTGATGAATGAGTGTTCAGTTATTTGTGTTACACCTTTTCATAAGGCTAGTTAAATAATTAACTCAGGAAACAATTTTGGTAACTGTGTACACTTGTGCCATGTTAGATACGTGCAATAGATGGATATTGTATGAGTCACATTAATCGCAGTTTATGAGGAATGGCAATAACTAAGGTAATGGACACAGAGAGTGAGACATTAGCTAGACACCATGGTAAGTGACCTTTTTTCAGTTGTTTTCATAGCTGGTATGACTGTTAGATTTGCAGAAAATATCCCTGGCCTACACCCATTTTGTCTACCCATTGCAAGGACATCATCAAGGTGACTCATATGGTGACATGACACAAATGAGGAGGTGAGGTGACCTTATCTCTTCCACAATCCCAAGCTATGGCCTTAAATATCTTTTTCCTGTCTTGGTACGCTGGATGGAGGGCCACATAGTCCATCAAAAGGAGGAGGAGGGTGAACTAACAACATGACTTCTTGAAAATGAGTCCTCTTTGAGTGAACTGCAGATATGCTACATGGTGGATCATGTTCCTTTAGCCAGCATTGTCAGACAGATATGTGTTTTTTGTTTTATGTTTTTTTTTTTCTGATCGATACTTTTTTTAGATAATGTTAGCTTGTTCCCAAGGTGGCATGTGTACATGAATTGTTGTTTACTGCATATAGCAAGAGCAGTTGTAGACACTGTCACCTTCAGATTTGTTCTTTATAGGTTAGCTTTATTCCCACAAGTCTGGTATATCCCTGTGACATACATGTTTCAGTAGTGTCAGCCTTCTGATGACCCTGTGTGCATCTTCAGTGTGAATCAAAATTCTTGGCACTCTCACCACTTGGGTCTATTTGTCATGTGTCTAACTGCTATATACAGCCTTGTATAGACCCCACAAATTCTAATATAGGGCAGTTTCATATCTGCTATTCATGATGTATGTATGGCAGTACTGGCACTCATATATTTGCAGTATGGTATGAGAAACACATCTTGTTTGGAATGTGGTTCCCTGGGATTCAGAAAGGTTACTGCAAGCAATAAATAGGCCTCACCAGTTGCTGCAGCCCTTTCCAATTCAGAGATAGCCCTACTGCAGGGTTTCCACGCAGTGGGTAGAAGCACCACTGTGGGCTGTCCTTCCAGTTTACTCCAGATGTAAAAGTGGCATTCCAGGGGAGCAGCATATGATAATTAGCCATATGCTGTCACCCAGACATGCCTGTAGTAAGTGCTTAATGAAGCCCACAGATTCATAGACCTGCTTGGCTGCATAAATCATCTTTGCAAATTGTGTTAAATAACTTGACAAAATGTTTGCTTTCATCCATTACTTTCAAATGAGAGAGATTGTGTTACTGGTAAGTGTCACATACAAAGTTAATAGAATAAGAGAGCTTTCAGCAAGAAGATGCAACTGAAGGATAGTATGATACTCTAATGTCTGGCATTATTGACTGATTCATCTGTGACAAGGACACAGCAAATATGTTAAATTCTGTTAAATCAGGCCATTTGGGTAGTATGTGAATATGTCTGTCTGTATGTTTTTGTGTGTTTGAATATATACATGTGCATGGGGGAGTCAGTGGTGGTGGTGGGGGGGGGGGGGCTGTCCCAATCTGATGCATTGTGCTCCAGCAGTGATTACCACAGCAAAGTGCTTATTAGTGCTTCTGGTAGTCACAAGATGATTCAGATACATATAAATTAGCCAATATTGAGGTCTTTCCTCACTGTGGTTAATGTGTCTCTGAATCTCATAATGGTCTCATTAAAAGACTGTTTTGGCCATGGCACTTACCTCTCATGGCTGGGTTCTTTCTGAATCTTGATCGTTGCTTATATGTCTTTATGTACACATTTCATAATTTTGTTCATGCTGTGATCTATTTTCTTATTGTTTGTTTGTTTGCTTATTTATTTTTTACTGCAGCGATTTGCATACCTGTATAGATTGTGCATGTTGACAAAACACAAGCATCAGACTGCATTCACATAACAATGTTCATAGGATTCTTTGTCATATATGCATGACTGCAGTCAGTCACTTGCATTCATATTTGCTCTATTTTCTCATTCCACAACATCATTAGCCTGCCAATTTTAGTTGTAGTTTGCTGCTTGTCAAAGACTATCACTATCTGAAATCCTTACCACTCAAGGCTTGCAGTGGATAGCAGTGCATGTCCCTGATCCATTTGTTGTTGCAGAAGCACATTTAGCGAAATAAATTCCATGCTATCCCACAATTCAAATCATGATAACATATTGTGCATTGGCCTTGTTATTAGCTATTCATAATTAGAACATTTAAAAATGGAATAAGGAAACAGTATTTTTCAACTTGGTGCATGTGGTTTTCAAATTAAGTTTGCTTGTTATGCATGTAAGTAAATAAGCATCACAAAAAGGAAGAAGATAACAAAGCAGTTATACACAAACTGATATGACTATTTCTTAAACTGTTTGCATACAAGCATAATTAGAAGACAGGGATTCTCTGCCAGAAAAAATAAATAAATAAATAAAAAGAAAAAGAGAAATGAAAAGAAGTTTCCTGACTTTCAGACAAGAAGTTAGTCTGCCATTTTGTTCTACTAAACTGAACATAAAAAAAAAAACACAGGCACGGTACTGCGATTTATTTGGCCACTTTAGATTTGATTATACAACTAAGTAGAACTTTCTAGTGCCGTTAATCCTTGCAACTACTATTTAAAGGCTCAAGTCATGTGAAAGCCCCAGTCGGAGCTGTTGCAAAATTTGTTTTGCTGCAATAAAGTGTATCATCTCAGCTTTGTTTTCTAGGTAATCGTTTTGCGGATATGCTACTACTATATTCAGTGTCTCATTGACAAGTTTTTCATGTGTATATGTGTATATAAGATAAACACCAGTGATGTATTTTCCTTGGTTCCCTATCAGAAGCCTGAAACACTATAAGCCTGAAAATCAAAATCCTGAAAACTATAGACTGAAAGTTCAAAATCCTGAAACTCAAAATCCTGAAAACACAAATAATGCTAATATGTCACTATAAAGACACTAATATCTACCAACTGACCCTGACCCTAACCCTAACCCTAAGGTCCGTCACTATTGCACACTCACCTGACCCGCGCCCTAACCCTAACTCACTTAAACCGCCCCTAACCCCAATATTTGTCACTATTGCATACATGCCTAACCTGCGCCCTAACCCTAACTCACTTAAACCGCCCCTAACCCTAACATAAAACCAACCGCACACTTACCTGAACCCAACGCATGACCCAACACCACAGGGCTAACAATAGCAAAT
>NC_056737.1:355352605-355425105 GCF_019279795.1 Protopterus annectens | reverse complement strand
TTTTTTGTATATGCATGTGTATTTGAGTGTGTGTCTATTTTTGTGCTAGAGTTTTAATGTTTGTTTTATTATTTTGCTGTTTATATGCAAGAGATGATTTTTTTTAATTAAATTTTGTTTTGGGGTTAGGTTTTTTTTTAGGAGTATGATTAGTTTAGGTGTATTTTAACACTTTATTTACTTTTTGTTATATTTATTTTTCTGTTTGAATGTAGTTGTCTTATTATAGGTGTGGCTGTAACAGATTTTATAATGTGCTTTTGGGGGTTATGTGTGTAGTTGTATGGTTGCATATAAGATTATGTTTAAGCGTGTTTGTATTATGTTGTTTTGTTTCAAATTTTGTGGCCTTGTGTGTGTTTATTTATTTTGATTTATACACAGGTATGTGTTTTTTATGGGTATTATATATGTTGCAATTAGTGTTGATTTTGTGTTATGGTTGGTCGGACGCTTTACATAGTGTATATATTTTTTTATTTTAGGGATTTGTGTGTCTTGTTTTCTGCTACTTTTTGTGTTGTGGGTGGGCTTGTGCTGGGTTAAGAATGAGTGTTTTGGGAGTTGTGTTTACTTGTTCTTTTCTAACATATTTAATTATTTATTTACAGTTAAATGTATATAGGTGGCATTTTATTATATGCGTTATAGTTTCTTTACGTAGATCAGTTCTTTATTTTATATTTGATTATACTATAGGTTTAGTCTTTTCTTGCTGCTTAGGCTGTTAAATAATACAGGCTTTAGTATTTGATTACTAGTGTATTTATTTTTAAATGTAAATTTTTCTTTTATGCCTTTTTGCAAGTTCTTTGTTTCTTTGCTTTCCTTTGTCATTAGTCTTTAGTTTTCATTTCTTGTGGGTGGTCATAGTTTATTTTCTTTTCTGTCTATATTTTTGTGACATCATATATTTTAGGTCTGCTTCTTTTTATTGTTATATCATGCTATTATTTTTGTCCATTTTTTCATGAGTTATTTCCTTGTTTTAAGTTTATAGGCCAGCTTCATAAAGGTTACCACAAAGTATACACTGTGTGCAATAATTGTGATTTTTTTCTTCCTTGTCTTCTCTCTCTCTCTCTCTATCTCTATCTCTCTCTCTCTGTATAAATATCTATATCTGTCTATATTTATATATATCTAGCTATGTATATATATATATATATATATATATATATATATATATATATATATATATACATATATATATATATGTATATATATATATATATGTGTGTGTGCAGACACACACACACACACACACACACACACACACACACACACACACACACACACACATTTATTTATTTAACTCTATCAATTCTATCAACTATAACCATAAAAATAACAACCTATCATCCTCTATCTTTGTTGACTTATCTAAAGCCTTCGACATGGTAAACCATAAACTTCTTCTGCACATACTAAAATCTTTCTCACTTGATCCCCCTTCCTTAACTTGGTGTACATCTTACCTAAAAAACTGCCAACAGGCAGTTCTCTGGAAAAATGCACTATCCAATCTACTCTCTACATCTCTAGGTGTACCTCAAGGCTCTGTCTTGGGCCCCCTTCTATTTTCCACCTTTATTAATGACCTCCAATTAGCTATCCCATATGCCACCTGTATACAATATGCAGATGATTCTACTATTATCTGTACTGCTAAATCAAAAACTGAACTAGACTCTATCACTCAAAAGGCTTTTAACACTGTTGAACAATGGTTCTCTGATCGTTGTCTACTCCTTAACCCCAAGAAAACTAAATTACTCTTGTTCTCACCTACTCGTAGATCTGCCCCACTAAACTTTACTCTCTCTTCCATTGATTGCACTCTCATCTCTCCTGAAACAACAACTAAACTATTAGGCATAACCATTGACAACAATCTCAGCTTTGAAACTCACATCAATAGCACAATAAAATTAGTTAATAAAAAAATCGGATCCCTTTATAGAATCAAACCCTTCCTTTCACCTGAAGCAAGGACCACTTTAGCCAGATCACACCTTATCTCTACACTACTATATGCCTCCCCCATATACACTAATCTCTCCAAAAACAACCTTAAGAAACTAGGAACTTCCTACCATAATATTGCTCGATTTGCAACTGGATCCTCATTTAAAATCCATCACTGCCTGAACCTAAGAAAACTAGGCTGGTTGGAACTTCAGAACCAACTCACACTTCAGCAGCTCTTAATAGCTCACAAAATCCTTTACCAACCAACTAAAACACCTATACTCTCTAGCCTCATTTCACCTTACAATAACCTGAAACATCTACGTTCTTCCAACAAACTAATGATTAATACAACCAAACCCAATAACTTTGCAGGAGATTGTCTTTTTTCCAACTCATTCGGAAAAATGTGGAACAAATTACCCTCTGAAATCCTGTCTTTGTTCTCCCTTCCACTTTTCAAAAAGCAGCTGAAAACTCATCTCAATAATCACTGGCTTTGCTCCTGCACCAACCCAGATTAACTTCCTTTTTTACCTCCCTGTCCTCTCTTCCTCCTAAATTCCTGCAATCTCTGCTTCTTATAGCCTTGTTAGCTCTCCCTTAATGACATGCACACAGTCTGATGTAATACTCAAAAAAATCGATGTTTTCTTTCTTAACACATTTGCCTATTTTACTTTGTATTTACCATGACTTTATATGTAATATGTGTATTAATTAGCCCTCATTTTACGCATTACTATTTGTATTGTCTATCTTCATATAATGTGTTTAATTTCTGGAGCTTTTCTCCCCAGGCCTCTGCTGAAAATGGACATATATCCAGCTAGACTAGCCCGGTCAACAAATGTAAAATAAATAAATAAAATAAATGTATTTATTTATTTATTCAGGTTTGGTTTATACACTGTTGTTTATACCTTTCCTTTTTAGCATTTACTTCTCATATCTCCATGCAGAGAGCCAAGACCTCTGGATAACAAAGTTTGCAGATTATTGCAAACTGGGGGGGGGGTTCATTGTTAAGGCATCCAAACCCATCAGAAATAATTCACCCTTCTAAACTCTTTGTGTACTAAAAATGGGCTCAGATTAAATGCTAAAAAGTGTAGTGTCATCACTTCTAATAATCAAGTCCTCCTCTCATCATACTTACTAGACAACTCACTTCTGCAAAATGAAAATTTAGTAAGGGATATAGGTGCTCTGGCTTACAGCTCCCTCTCTCTTGAAAATCATATAACACTTGTCAGAAAATCCTTTTATTTAGCCCAGGTAATTGCCAAATGAATTTCATCCAGGTCTGAAGAGGTAATCACTCCCTTATACTTAATACTGATTAGACCAATTATTGAGTGCAATGACACCTTTGAAATGTATCTTATTAAATATATCAAACAATTAGAAAGATCTCAAAGATTCCTAAGCAAAAACACCACAGGCTTAAAGTCCCCGAGCTACCAAGAGAGGGAGGCTAGAAGCACTATCCCTTTATTCAGTGTCTTATAGACTTTTGCTTGGAGATCTCTGTTTCATCTTCCATTCCATTAGAGATCCAGTTGTTCTGAACCTCCTGTTTCTAGCAAGCCCAATATCTCCACCAATACTAGAACCAGTAACCTAAATCTTCACCAGGAAATAAATAAAACATGATGAAGGATACATTTATAACCCACCACTTCTAAATCCTCTGGAATACATTCCTCCCTATGATAAGCACTGCAGCTCATTATTTTCCTTTAAACATAGACTAGATGACTGGATGGGTATCCACAAATTTACTCCAGGATTGACTGGGAGGACCCTCCCAGAGAAAGGAGGTGCTGCCTGATGGAGGATATTGGCAGGGCAAAAGGGTCATGAAACCCAGTGGCCTTGGAATATCTATGAGTCTATGAATCTGTTTGTCATAACTTTGAAATTTGTAATTGTGAGTCATTGACTATGAAAACTGCATTTAATGTTATAACTGTTTCCCAAATCTTAATGGTCATTATAAACACACCGATGTGACTTTGTAGTTGGTTTTATCTGCTGACGAGCAGATTGCGTCTGCCATACATCTGCTATTTACATTAAAAAAATTGTGAGATTGCAGCAATATAGAGTAAAGGGTGTACTGTGTAATGTAAAGTCCATTTGCATGTTTGCATAGTATACTTACCTACTAGTTGGTTATTTATTTAATCATTGAAATTTGATTACTGGGAAAGCTTGACTGAGTAAAAGTCAATTTTCAGTGGAGGCCCAGGCAGAAAAGCTCCAAATTATTACAAAGCATTTAAAGAACAATACATTTACAATCTTCAAAAATAAAACAAAAAAACATCTGCAGTTTAAATAGTTATAACAAATAAAGTAAAGTTAACGATTGCCTGCTGGTTAACACTCACGGATGATGCACAGTTCAATTCGTCAGTTCTATAACATACCAATTCTGCAACTCTCGTAGCAAGTTGTATAAAGCGTAACGCTGTGGAAATCTTTCAAAAGATAGACTATTCAGTCCAAGCAAGTAATACCACACTCACATTAAAGTCCACATAAACATATAATTCTGTAGAAACTTCACAAAGGAACCTTCAGTAAGTCAACTATTCAGTCAATGAAGATGCAGTTTGAACCAGAACACAATTTATGGTGAGCGCCGCCACAGCTTTTCAAAAAAGCTGTAAGCGAAAGCGCTCACCCAAATAAATTGTGTTCTGGTTCACGTAACTATGCATCTTTCATTGGACTGAATAGTCGACTTACTGAAGGTTCCTTTGTGAAGTTTCTACAGAATTATATGTTTATGTGGACTTTAATGTGAGTGTGGTATTACTTGCTTGGACTGAATAGTCTATCTTTTGAAAGATTTCCACAGCGTTACGCTTTATACAACTTGCTACGAGAGTTGCAGAATTGGTATGTTATAGAACTGACGAATTGAACTGTGCATCATCCGTGAGTGTTAACCAGCAGGCAATCATTAACTTTACTTTATATACTGGCATACTATATCCTGCTAGTTTTCCTGAGTTCACCAGGGGTTATATTATTAATCATTTTAGTTATAACAAATAAGACATAAAAAACATTGGTTAAGAATCAATACAAGTTACATAATAATCATTTAATATTTAGAGAAACTTTAGACATTTTGTAGAGAAATTAAAGGTAAGTTAGTCTAATACACACATGAACTGCAGTATGAAGTTTGGGAAAACAGGCTTATGTTTGTTGCTTTGCATAATTCATTTTTTTATAGTTTTATATAACTATTTGTTTTAGTATTTGAGTTACTGGCAATAATTTGGTATTGGCTGTTCTTTTGGTTATTATGTGTTGTCATTAGATTATATTATTCCTTCTGTTTTTATTAGTAACAGATTTTATATTGTTTTGTAGCATTCATAATTTATTAAAATGAGAGATTTTAATGTGTTGGTTTTGCATATTTCATAGTTTCTGAGTTTTGTTATGTGACATTTTTCATATTGAAATGAATGCAACTTCTTTTTTATGTTATATCAATTTATATTACTGAGGGGTTTTTTTGCCTGTTTATAGTGGTGTGTACATTATACTTTCATGTTTATTTATTTCCTTAGTTTTACTGTGCATTTTTCTATAGTAGTTCTTTCCTATTATTCCCATTTTAGTATTTAGGGATATAAGTGCCACATGGTTTATTTTAGAAAGTTACTGCAATGAATATACTCTTGGATGATGTTTTCAACGTTCACCGTTTATACTAGAAATGCATTTTTTCTACCAATGTTTGGATGGTCAAAAGTTTGGGCAAATGTCATCACTTATTTAATACCTACAGAGATGCTTACGTATGTGTGTCTGACTATATTCATTTATCTATGCCTATGTATATAAATATGAATGTCTCATGAAATATGGAAAGCTCAAAATAGCAAACATAAAAAGTGCAATCATTTTAGAGTGAATCTGAAATTATCGGAAACAAGTAATAAGAAAACTGATTTGTTTTTTGCAGTGGACAAAACCCACTATATTACTTCCAGCACTTACCAATTATATATATCAATTTTGAGGTCACAAAATATTTGGGTAAGTGAAAATTCTCTTAGCCCGCTGCAATGCAATCTCATACAAAAAGCAGCCAGCTAAAATCCTGTTAATGAGAATTACTGAAACAGCCATACACAAACTAAGAAGAAAAAAAGCAAGTAACCGGTCTGCCAAAAAAAAAACCTGTTTATTGAATTGAGCGCATTCGTCAGGCGTTCACCTCAAGACTTCTTCAGAATAAAAACAGCTGTAACCAACTTCCATTTAAAATAGCAACTAGTCAAGTCACATGTATGAACAGTACTAGATATGACCCAATGGGAACTGGCCACAGTATTTGAGAATGCAATTTTTAGGCACTGCAGATTTTATGGGAGATACCTTGATGATCTGTTAATATTTTGGGATGGAAATAAAGAACAGCTTGAGCAGTTTTTTTTTGTTTCCTAAACTCAAGTACTGATTTTCTTAGATTCACTAAAGTACAAAATAGGGAATTTATCAATTTTTTGGACATTACTTTAAGTAAGGATTTACAGAATCATAGATTTATTTCTACGTTGTACAGAAAACCCACATATTCCAACACCTTGCTACATTTGATAGCTTTCACCCCATCCATCAGAAAAAATCTTTAGTCAAAGGAGAGGGGGTATGGCTAGCAAGGATGGTCAGTGATTGGACACTATTTTTACAAGAGGTTGACAAACTTAAGGGTTTGCTTACTAGAAGGGGGTACCCCAATACCTTTGTTGACTGTATTTTAAATGAAGTAAAGGAAAAAAAAAACAATGGTCACTTTTTTCCAGTTTTGGGTTTTGTCTTGGATTCTGGTCCGACCACCATCATTAGGACCTCGGCTTTAAACACTAGGGAGGGGGTTACCTATACTGATGCCATGATTCTTACTTTTAACCCCCTTTTCTACAGAATTAGAGACATCTTATTTAACAATTGGACAATTCTTACTACTGATGACACTTGTAAATCAAGATTTCAGGACAAACCTTGTATTATATACAGGAGGGATACATGTTTAAAGAGTCTTTTGGAACATAATTGCACTGCCAAAAAGGAGGGTTATATGCGTAAATGTGGACATTGTACGCAATGCCCCTTTATTTTGGAGACCAATGTTAATTTTATTAGTGGATATGGTAAAGTGTACTTGCATAAAAAGTTCAACTGTCAAAGTAAGCACCTTGTATATATTGATATTTGCTAGGACTGTCAATGTTTTTACATTGGTAAGACTATCAGTACATTAAATAAACATATTTACCAACATGTTTATGATATTAGGAAGGGCAATGGCAACAATGCATTAGCCAAGCACATAGCGGATCACCCAAATCACAACTTTAAGTGTGCTGTTTTAGAACAGGTTTGCAATGAAAATAGCAGGGGCGGGCCAATGGAGTTATTTCTTGAATACAAAGAACTACTCTGGCAGCTCAGAAGCAATGCTACAAGCAAACCTGGTTTAAATGAAACAGTGTCGATTTCAAGTTATTTAAAATTAAAGTCTGAATTTCACATATAGTATAATGTTGACAATATTTTTCAATTTTTAGTCTACATATGTTGACAGATTTTAAACATTGTTTGATTAGGGTTGATCAATTTTCATTTTTTAAGTTTTCAAAAATAGGCTTTATATGTATTTGTTATTCACTTTATGATATTTTGCCTCTTGTTGTTTTTTTAACCAATACTGTAGCACTGTTCATACATGTGACTTGACTGGTTGCTATTTTAAACTGAAGTTGGTGACAGCTGTTTTTATTCTGAAGAAGTCTTGGGGCGAACACCTGATGAAAGCGTTCAATTCAATAAACAGTTTGTGGTTGGCAGACCGGTTACTTGCTTTTTTTCTTCTCTGTTAATGAGGATGTTCGCTCTTATGGTGTTCGTTTTAGCTCACATGAGTGTTTGTTGTTCTAAATTGCATATATATATATATATATATATATATATATATATATATATATATAATATATTATATGGACACACACACACACACACACACACACACACACACACACACACACACACACACACACACATAATATACACACATATATGCATGTGTGTGTGTGCGTGCGCGTGTGTGTGTGTGCGTGCGTGCGCATGCGCTTGTTTGTGTATGTATGTATGCATAGCTATTTGTCCAAATAAAAAAACATGATAAAAATGTGTGCCTAAGACAGTCTCTGGGATTCAGAAACATTTCTAACAGTGGTAATTCCTATTTGCCACTGGCAGTAGCCATTTCCAATTCAGAAGCAGGTAGTGCTTTTACATGATGAGGTGCAGGACCACAGTGGGCTGTAGCTCTGACCTGCTGCAAATACAGATGAGTCATTCTGGTAGAGGAATGTATAGTAACACGTCATGTGCTCTCCTTCCATCAATCCCTGCTGTACATAATTTATGTACTTTACTGATTCATATGACCACTCAGCTGCATAAATAGCTACCATGAGCAACATTAATTAACATGGCTGAAAGTTCACATTTACCCACTAAAGGGTGAGATCATGTGAGAGGTAAGTGCCAGAGAGTTCAGCAAACAGGTAGTGTTAATGGCAATGCTGGGAATGCATGAATGTATTGGTCTGCTTGTGTGAGTGTATGCAGAAGTTTTAGTGGTCTCAGGTGAGTGAGTGTGTGTGTGTGTGTGTGTGTGTGTGTGTGTGTGTGTGTGTGTGTGTGTGTGTGTGTGTGTGTGTGTGTGTGTGTGTGTGTGTGTATTTCTGTGTGTTTCAATGTTTGTGTATCTATTGGAGAATGAATGAATGACGGAGATGCCATCAATGTTGAGACATGCAAATTAGCCAATAACGAGTTGTTTCCTCATTGTGGTTAATATGTCTCTAAATGATAGGATTCCACACACTCACATTAGATGGCCTTTTTCAGTGTCTGAGTAAGCAATGTTATCATTGTGAAAGCGCTTACATCTTACATCTTTTATTAAAGTTGAATTTTTTGAAGCCTTGAGAAGTTTGGTCTCTACTGTCTTGTATCTGCATGATTTTTTCTTGGATTTAGTGTTGTTGTAGTTTTGTGTGTTTTATCACTGGTTTCCTACCTTTTGTTCGTTGAATTATTTGTTACATCTTACTTCTGTTATCATTTATTTGAAAAATATTTTACCGGCATTGTCACTTAATGAAACTGCAATGCAATTTACTAGAAAAGTAAAAAAAAGTATACATGCTGGAAATACAAAATATGCACCCCCTCTAAAAAAAAAATAAAAAAAAAAAATCTAGCAACCTAAATAAATACCCCAAGAATAATATTTGAAAAGCAAAATATAAAAATAAATAAAAATAAAAGAAAATACTACATATAGCTAACTAATCAGAAGATAGCATCACTTGCATGCAGAGTTTAATCTATGTATCTTCACTATTTAAGTTTTAAGTCTCTAAAAAGCATAACAAAACTATAAAACTAGCATATTCAAACACATTCATCACACTACCAAAACACACTTAAAAGTGCCTTTGAACTAGAATAAGAAACTACCCGTGAAACACACAATAACCTAAAGAAAGGCCTCTCCAGTACATTTTTATGCAGTTACCATAGCCTGTTGAATTTGATTTGAAGAAGAAAATTGATCTAAAAGGAATGAAAAATGGATAAGTATGATAAATTATCTAGAATCTGCCATGTGTAATAAATTAAATACACTGTGATGTAAGAATAGGGACGTCAGTTAAGTACTGATTTTTTTTCATCCTCGTCTTAAAACTTACTCTCTAGTCCTACAGTGCAAGACAGTTTTAGTGATAACGGTAAAATATTTACATAAATCACCTGTCATTTTTGTAACTATTGTTTAGTTAAACATCTTTTCGTACTTAAACTGTCCTGCTACTGAATTTTGTTTTAAAGTTATTCACACATTTTTGTTTATGAGGTATTTTGTATTTCCTGCCTATTTAGAGAAAGATAAGGAGCAGCTGTCGAACACTAGGACACATTTGGACTGAACTTTTAACAATCTTTCTTCTCACAGTATTTTGATGTCATTTTTTGTAACTCTTCATACCTCTTTCTTAAGAAATTATAAAAATATCTGTTTTGTCTTTTTGTTTTTTAACAAAATGGCAATATGTATGCATCAAGGAAACAACAGTTACTTTATGCACTGCTACATGTTGAACATTATTTGCACTCAGAGCGCAATAGTATGTTATATTATTTTAAAATTATTTGCACTTATTCTTAAAATCATCTGTTATGTATTCATTTGGTTATTTACATTAACCTACAGAGAAATATACTCAGAATTGTTAATGCTATACTGTATATATATATATATATATATATATATATATATATATATATATATATATATACACACACACACACACACACACACACACACACACACACAGACAGCCACACAACCCCCCCCATATTGGGCGGTGTGGGGGGGGGCAAAGCCCCCAACATTAGTTTAAGTTTAAAGTGTACGTGTTTTTTTTTTTGTACCGAACTTGTTTTCATACTTTTTGGGTTTCAAACTTAATGGTTCAATATTACATCATTTGAACTCCTGTGAGTTCAAAGATATTATATAGACCCATCTGTATGTGTAGAGTGGAGGTTAGGGACAGGAATAGGGGTAGGGTTAGGATTAGCAGACATACGTTAGATAAGTAGAGGGGCTTTTGATAGCTTAAGACTACAGCAAGCATATATTTTTCTACATGAGCATACTGACTTTGTGAGCCTGTCAGTTTGTAGACCCATAAGCTTTTGCTCTGCTATTTTCCAGTAGGAGTGCACCATGACCTTGCTGGCTGACATGTACTTCCAGGTTAATAGATTGCATAACATCTAAAAACTTAAACGTCAACTCTGCAATATCTGGATGTATTTCTTATTCCATTGATGAAATCCATGCCATAATATTTTCTAGTAGCTTCATGAATGCTACTGTGATATCCAAGATGTTGTAATGACCTTGGACAAGTATACACCATGAGTAGGTGACACAGTGGGATGATTTATTGTAAGGCTTTTGCATATTTACAGTAGATACTATTTTATCAGCACCTGCTTTTAGTTCATATGCAGATAAAAACATAATGCATGTATTTCAGAAAAATTATACTGATTCCCCATTTGTTTCTCTTAGTTTTAAATCATTAACCTTCATTTAACCAGAAGCCTTTCTAAATGTATATAATGTTCCGGCATATTCGCACCATGGATTAGATAATCATTGTCCAGAGACACATGCAGGAAGGCATGAGACAGGAGGATAAACAGTACTGTAGAAGGTAAGGATAAAGAGGAGGCAGAATGTTAAGGCACTTAAAAGTTGACTAGAAAGGCTTATTATTGTTTTCCACTACCAAACAAACGTAATGTGGTGTAAAATTTAGGTGCAGGATATAGTTCAGGTGAGTTCTTTGATCAGGAGCTGCTAAAGCTTTTCTATGAGCAACGATTTTAAATGGGAGGAAAATGTAAGTTGGCATAGGATGCATGTTAAAACTTTGGTTGCAACAGTGCTGTAATGACAGATTATATTATTTAAATTAATCAAAGACAGAGTGTTATGAGAGTTAGCAGGGTCAGAGTAGTTATTGGTGAGAATCTTTGGGAATTTTCATAAAGGTTTTACATGATGTAGGAGGATAATTTACTTTTCCTAATGAAGATTATTTGGGCCATCAAAATCAACATATATATCCCTCCTGCTACTCATGTTCTTATTAGTAAAATAATGTCCTATGTATCTGCTATGGCATTTAATATGTTTAGTAACATACTATAACAATTATTACAAAGTTTTCTGCTATTATGTACCTACTGTATTTACACTAACTTTCTTATTTTGTTTACCTAGTAAATTTATTTGATAATTCTCGATTGCGTTAATATTATCTGTGGTACCATGTTGTCCTATTATGAATTCCCATAACTCCCTTACATATAACTGAAGCATTATTATACAGTTGTCTTTTTAATGTATGTCATATTTATACTGATTGCTTTCTAACCAGTGGGCTGCTCTGAAAATGGTACCTTTGAATCCGTGCTTCACCCCAGTCAAAATAACTGAAATAAATAAATAGTTTAATTCTGCAAGTCTTTCTCAGGTTTAGAATGAGCCCAAGAAATACTTAAAGAAAGACAAGAAACTGGCTAAGCAAGACTCTTTATATGGGTGGCTCCAGTCTAAGCTGTCTATTTCTGTGAGCAGTGTTGTTTCTGTGGATTCTGGAATGGAATGGTCAACAACTACAAACAATCTTCTATTTAGGCCACTTCTTGGCCATAGCAAGGGGGCAGGACATTTAACTGGAGTTTACTGGTACAACATTCATTTGAGATATCAGTGATGATCAGGTCAAGAGGAGAATTATTACTGGTGGAAGGCATGGGATTCATATGACTCCAACTATGTTAGAGAAATCTTTGCAGCTGTGCCATATAGGGAGCAATAAAGTTATTCCTGGAGCACTGCTGTAGATGTTTGAAATATGCCACTCAAACAGTAGTACTGTTATAGATGAAAGTATATACAGTACAGGTATAATAACCTTCCTGTGGTTCCCAACTAGTAGTGTTGGATAGTTGGCAGTATACAAGTCAAGAGTTATTGCTTTCTCCAAATGGACTAGCCGTGATATTGACTCAGTTCCTGACCAACTGAAGGGCTCCTTCTACCCTGTAGAAACCAGCCTGTTATCAGAGAAGTAAGTAGGTATGAACAATATGGAGGAGAAGCAATGATCTTCCTTTGGCCAAGATTCCTATCCAGTAGAAAAGTGGTCAAAAAAACAACAAAGTGTAACGTAACCTAGCTTAATGTCTACATGATATGTGATTGGTGCATACCCTGTAGGAGGCTGGTCAGAAACAAGAAGAGATCCTTTAGCAAACGAGAACAAACATCTGAAGATTTCTAAACGGGTGGGCATTTTCTTGCACCTGAACAGAAATTAGAGGGTTTTTTAGGCTTGGTGCAAATACATTTATTATAACTATCTTCATAATAAACATTAACATAAAATGTACTTCAGCTTGGAGAGCATATCTGACTAAAGTCTAGCAGAAAGATTCAAGGGCTAAAGAAAGAACATTTCTGTTGGCAACCTGAATGACAGGGAGTATGATATGAGTTTTAAAATTAGCTATGCAGGGTCTAAGAACCCAAGGCAGTGAACAACTACAAATGTGTGTATGAGTAGCTTAAAAAAGCATAACATTGATTATTTCAGTTAATGAAAGTCTACCTGAAATGCAAAATGTGTAACAATAAATTCTGATTACGCCAGTTATTAAAACTTTTCCAGCAATGCAAAACATGTAAACGTAAATGTAAATATTACTGTTGTGATGAGTAGAAGGAGGTAAAAATGACCTCCTGTGCACAGCTTTTGAGGACCACACTTGATATGCAAATGATCTTTTATTGTATAAATTACTCTTGGCCTTCAGAAACTTGAATCTGAGAAAGGACATCAGAAGTACACCAAGGAAAGACAATAGAGATGTACTTGGTTATCAGATAGAGGCACAGCATGAATGGATTAAGACAATCAAAATATGTATCATATTGAAAATTGAGAAAAGGTAATAAATGTGTCTGCTATGCATATTTATGCAGTTGAAGTGGGTCACTGGAGTACATACAAAAAGTTTTCATATATATATATATATATATATATATATATATATATATATATATCTAGTACATACGAACAATTTCCATATATATATATATATATATATATATATATATATATATATATATATCATTATATAAATGATTGCAGTAAAAAAAGAAGTGCAGGGCAAGCCTTCAAAGGGTTCTAAATATGCTTTTATGGGGAAAGGGAGACCAAATGCAAGTTTTCCTTCTTGTGACCTATTTTTGTCTTCATGTGTTTGTTTTTTAGAATAAGTTGCGTAATAATCCATTGTCAAGTAATGAATCATGCAAATGCATTCAAGATTCCCAGCCACCCTGAAAATCTATGATTAACAAAGCGCATGAAGGGTACATTTCAGACTAGCTGTTTGGTAGGAAACAAAGCAGGATAATTGCTCAATATAGGGAGGAGTTCCTTTTTGTATATGCTAGTGATTATCTTTTGGAATATATTTGAGCATGTTATGTCAGGAGCCATGAAATAGGAGACTCGTTCTAGGTGGATATGTTTATAGATAATGACTAAATTGACGTGAATGTCGGAGTCCAAGGCGGACAGTGAAAAGACCCCTGAGGGTCTTTATGAAGTTGCGTGACTTGTTTCTTTCAATCACCTTCAATCATGCACTGATAAACAACAGACCATTAGTGGAGTTAGCAGAAATTGTAGTAGTATTAAAACATATTTCATTAACAGTGGAGAAAAAATACTTTAATCTCATAACAGAGAAGTGTACAGATCTGAAAGTGCATTTCAAAGAACAGAGGGCATGTAGTCTGCTAATATTACTACACGAAGGGAAAAAGTTTTAAGACACCATCAGTCTGTCTCGTGTGTTCACTCATTTATATGGGTACAATCTCATTCTGCCATGCATAGAAGGATAACCAAAATGATAAGACAAAGTCTGAAACATGGAACATTCTGGTGATTTATCAAGATGAAACACCATACCACTGTAGAAATTACTCACAGTGGTATCTTATTTAATGGCTGACCTGAACACAAACTTTCCTTCTAAGGAATTTAAGACATACTGTTTAATTAAAGACTGAATGGTATGTTTCTGGATAATAAAATGTGTCTGAAAAACTGAATTAATTTGTAATGGTATTTTTGAACAATAGTCCTGGTTATCCTTTGTTTATGAGAATTCCCTTAAGTGTTGCAATGAGATTTTGTTTGCTTCAGACTTGGGCTCCAAGATATTCTTCCTGACTAGAAAAACAATTTTCTTAATAAGTAGTGCTGCATAGTATAAAAAAGATGCATTTTCATTTCTTTTTCATTTTGCCTACTGGGTCTTGTTTGAAAAATATACAGTATCATGTCTGGCACACTTAACGAGTCAAGAAAAATAAATAAACAAATACTTATGTACATACATAATGTGCAAAACACAACTTGCTTTCCTTTGTGTGGTTTCCAGTTGTCCTTCATCATAACTGTTGTCATTTGTTTTGTTTTGCAGTATATTGGCACTGTCAGAATTATACGGCTTTTATTATTTACAAAAGCCGTCAAGTTCCCAAATGACTGTCTCACGTGCAATGCTTACCACAAAACAAACACTGTAGATTGCTTGCTAGATCATTTGTTTATAATCAGAAATAAACCATGAAGAACAACCATTAAGCTGTTATTTAAAAATTATGACTATGGAACATTTTCTCAGAGGGGGCCATTGTACTTCCGTCATTATAGCTTTGATATTAAAATGAGAAACATGTTATGCTTCCTTTGATTTTTCATGCATTAAACATTGACTTTCTTCTTTTCTTGTTTATTTTCTTACAGCTTAACACTTCATTGCTTCTCAAAGGTTGATAGAAAGTACACCTAAAATAGCAGGCTGCTGAGCTGGAAGTTGCATTGTTTTTTTTTGTTTGTTTTTTTTATGTATTTCAATGCAAACAAACACACATACACACACACACACACACACACACACACACACACACACACACACACACACACGCACACACACATTGATGGACAACTTAGAATCACTAGTCGACGTACCTCATGTCTTTGAGCTGGTGTAAGAAATCAGACTTCCTACAGAAAAGCCACATGAACAAGGGAAGTAAGCTGAGAATCCACATAAAAGGAACCTATTCAAGATGAACCAGAGAGCCATTTTCTGTAAGGTGACAATAGTACCCACTATAGCACTGTGCTACTGTGTTAATCAGTAATCACTTCAAATTACTGAGTACTTATATAATCAACTAATGATACAGTATAAACTGCTGAGTACTTATATAATCAACTAATGACACAGTATAAACACAACTAATGATACAGTATAAACTACTGAGTACTTATATAATCAACTAAATATGCAGTATAAACTACTGAGACTTATATAATCCACTAATGATACAGTATAACCTACCGAGTGCTTATATAATCAACTAAGATACAATGTATGCATAGGTATTTTTTGATTAGGAAGCATCGAGCTTCCATTATTAGTATTTATGCTGTAGGTTGAACATCGTTATTTTTATGTTATTTTATATTTTACTTATTTATCTGCTTTATACAGTTTAATAATCAAAATATTGGTCTTTTTTCTTTCAGTTTCAAAGCCTACTGTTATTACAGTCTCGGTGTATGAATGTTTATTATGTTAATAGTGAATGTTTATTATGTTAATAGAGAATTGCAAATGCACCTTAGTTAGCTGTGATCTGTACCTTTAAGGAGCTAAAGGGAGAGCAAGGGGCGTGGTTAAGTGTTTCAATGCTGGTATTTAAACTCACTTGTAATGGTGTGAATGTTTTGCTTGTCTGAAGAAGTTAGTGCAAGGTACTAACGGAAAGCTTTTACAGTGGCTTAATAAAATTTGTTGTTTTTCATGTTTTTTATGTTTTGGACTGGCCTGAGTCGAGTTCTTGGCTTTTGAATTAGCGGTGGTTTTCGCTAGTTTACTTATATAATCAACTAATGATACAGTATAAACTACTGAGTATTTATATAATCAAATAATGATACAGTATAAACTACCGAGTACTTATATAATAAAGTAATGATGCAGTATAAACTACTGAGTACTTACATAATAAACTAATGATGCAGTATAAACTATTGAGTACTTATATATAAACTAATGATACAGGATAAACTACTGAGTACTTGTATAATAAACTAATGA
The DNA here is from genome assembly GCF_019279795.1 of Protopterus annectens. Lineage (NCBI taxonomy): Eukaryota > Metazoa > Chordata > Ceratodontiformes > Protopteridae > Protopterus > Protopterus annectens. The sequence goes on along the minus strand of NC_056737.1, from coordinate 355,408,254 downwards.
TGCAGTATAAACTACTGAGTACTTATATAATAAACTAATGATGCTGTATAAACTATTGAGTACTTATATATAAACTAATGATACAGGATAAACTACTGAGAACTTATATAATAAACTAATGATACAGTATAAACTACTGAATATTTATATAAGCAAATAATGATACAGTATAAACTACTGAGTACTTATATAATAAACTAATGATGCTGTATAAACTATTGAGTACTTATATATAAACTAATGATACAGGATAAACTACTGAGTACTTATATAATATACTAATGATACAGTATAAACTACTGAATATTTATATAAGCAAATAATGATACAGTATAAACTACTGAGTACTTACATATAATTAAATAATGATACAGTATAAACTACTGAGTACTTACATAATAAACTAATGCAGTATAAACTACTGAGTACTTATATAATAAACTAATGATGCTGTATAAACTATTGAGTACTTATATATAAACTAATGATACAGGATAAACTACTGAGTACTTATATAATATACTAATGATACAGTATAAACTACTGAATATTTATATAAGCAAATAATGATACAGTATAAACTACTGAGTACTTACATATAATTAAATAATGATACAGTATAAACTACTGAGTACTTACATAATAAACTAATGCAGCATAAACTACTGAGTACTTATATAATAAAATAATGATGCTGTATAAACTATTGAGTACTTATATATAAACTAATGATACAGGATAAACTACTGAGTACTTATATAATATACTAATGATACAGTATAAACTATAAATAATCACTAAATAGTGATACAAATAATCACAAAAGTTACTGAAGAAACTGTTAAACAAATGGACCCTATGCATAACTGACATCAAAAACATCTGTCAACTGTCTGCTCATCTTGCTTTATTAAAACTTGTAAAAAATAATAATGCAAAGGGATCCGATGTTAAATTTAAATATTTTAAATATTAAAATAACAAGTACTTATTTTACAGATAAACTAACAACTTTGGCATAGCCACTGGTACATGACTACAGTTAAAGTCCCCATCTATGTACAATGCACATAACATTGAAAAGTCATGACTTTATGTATATCAGAACTGACCAGTTAACTTAGCCTAGAGGGAGCATTATAGCAAATGTATCATATGGTGATAAGTGCATGCATTTTATTCATAAAGATAATAATTTGGGTGGCAGTCTATGGTGTATAAGTTCAAGGAGTGACCTGGATGCTTAGGAAGAAAATGAAAGATGAAGCTAAGGCGGCCCACCATTTCCTGGGGCTAGGAGTAAGGTGCACATTTGTGGGTGCAGATACCAATTATGCATCCTCAGTAGAAGCTGGTGTCCTTGTGGGATGCATCTGGTTTGCAAGGGAGGTAGGATGTTAAAAAGTTATGTTTGTTGTGAGATTGAATTACTCATCCTCATCCTGCCCATTGCACATGATGTCAAAGCCGAAAAAAAAATCTGATGGTGGCTTGGAAGATGCTATACCATAATCATGGTGAGACATTTTGCAGGCAACAGGACATGAAAAATGCAGCATACACAAGCAAATAGGTAAATAATTACAATAAAATGCAAAAGCTTTTGCCAGAACATTTTAAAGAACTTATCCCTTGTCATTTTTTTAGACTAGAGTTAAAATTCGTTGTAAAACCTATGTCCTGCTTTAATAATCACATTACTCTGGGTGCAGAGGATTTGTATCCCATGTATGGAGTCTCAATGTATTTTGTAATCTAGAGGTAAATTTTCTCAAGGTATCACTTTGATATTAAGAGTCTGTTCCTCTCAGATGCTCAGCAGCCTAGCAATACCACACCAGTGGAGCACACAGATAAAGCCCTGACCACAACCTAGTTAAAGGAAGTCTGGTTATTGATTATTGGTTTGGGAAGCGTGACAGCATGGTGAAGAGGATGAGCATGCTCATCTTTGGTGGGAGAAGCATGCCCTGATATACTTCTATTTTGAGGCCGTGGCATGGAGAATGGATTTCAGTGCTGGGGTAGGCAGGGAGTTAAGGAGGTTTGATCACTGGGGCTGGATAGCACGTCCTCAGAGTACATTCTCATGGTCCTTTCAGCTCCCACACTATTGATGTGTCAGGTCAAAGGTGGGGGATTAGGCCAGCAAAAAATCTCCCACCAGCTGCAGTATGATGGCATCTCTCTCTTTACCCATCCCACTCTGCAGTGCTGGTGCAACTAGCCCTTTGAGCCAGGCAAAGAGGTATGAGGCCTATGCAGCTGGGAGCTCTACTGATTAGAAGACACCACGTAGCCCACCAAGGCGGAGGGAATGCAGAGCTGCAGATCAGATTTTGCAAGCATTAGGGTATGAGGTAATTCAGAATGATCATTTAAGGTGCTATGCAGTCACAGTTATGCATGTAAAATAAATACTGTATGAATACAAGTAATAACCCCTTTTGTATTACTAATTTGATATCTAATTGTTTGATGCTTTTTCTGCATTTTAATCCATTAGCCTTTTTCTACCTTTGCAAATGATTCTGCTGCTTTTGCTAATTTCATTTCTTAATGTTATCTTCATTCAGGTTATGGTTGAAAGTAGAGATGTTTCAACCTAATTGCATGCTAAAATATAATTAACAGTTCTTCCATGGTGCAGTCACATGCAATGACACTGAAAGTATGCACTGTGGTTTGATCATGTAATGTATTCCTGCTGGCATACAGCTGTAATAGCTAACTGGTGCTTAAATTATTAACTGATTAAGTGAACTGGTGAGCAGAGATGTAATTAGCTATTTTGGTGCCTTGTGCCATCTCCCATTCTGATGCTTATCAGCTCAATTTCTCAATACCGATTCTTTGCCATTTCCATTCGTCTACTCTGAGGAGCAAAAAACAAAAATGCTTGATACATTTGGAACAAGCAACTACAGTTTCTGCACACATAGAGTGCTAATATACTTTAGTTAAGACCACAAATGCAATACCAGCTTTCATTTCCAAAAGCCGGTAATAAGACGGATTGGCATGTGCTGATTGTGCCCCCTAGCAGTTACTACCTGAAAGACTGCCATCTTCATTCCATCCTAGTCATTGCTGGTCAGCACAGCCTTTTCAGTCATGACCCAGTCACAATAGTGCATTGCAATATTCCAGATTTAATAGCTTAGCATATTACAAAATGAAATTACACTTTTTAGTGTATATAAACAATGACACAAAGAAGCAACACATACAAAGTTTATGTAGCAGTTAGATTTTCTCCTGCATGAATTGTGACTTTTATGTGGCTGCTCATGAATATGTAGCAGCTATATAACTAACCAGCTCTACCCAGCCCTGAATACTTGCCCAAAAAGATGCACAGGTATTTCTGCCACTACGCCTAGCGTTATGGTCACTACAGAGCAAGAGGATGGTCCTTTGGAGGAGATTTTGTTAATTTATGTGTAGAATGGGCAAATGGTGTATCTTAGCCACATCACAGAACCCGAGAGTAGTGTCTTCAAGATAGTCAGTGTTTCTGCTTTTCCATAGTAGTGCTTGGAATTAATGGCCATTCAAATTACATCAAAATTTGGTTGTTTTATATAGCATATTTATTACATTAACTCCGGCTTTTCTCTGTATCACACTTTAAATGGTTGTTTAATTTCAACCTGGCCAACTTAATTGCATATCATGTTTTAGGACAAATTCTTTCTAACAGATATTTGTATGATTTGGAATTCGTATGATGTGTCCAACCTAGTTTTTACCATATTTTATAATTAAAGATGCATTCAGTTTGTATTGCTTCAATGGGAATTCAGTCTGTTGTGTGGGTAGAACAAATTTGTTTTTTGATGTGTATTAAAATGTAGGAAAGCTTGCTCAACAAGCTGTCTCTGGCTCATAGGTTCATAGGTTCATATGTTCATAGGTAGGTACTAGGCTATTGGTCCTAGGGCCTATAAAAGCCTAGCTAAATTGTACCCTGGCTTTTGCCACCCAAGAAAATTAATTTCCTGTGCCCCTGTCAAGCAGAGCCACAGAAGTAATTCCCGGGGTGAATTTCTTATCTCCCATCCAATCATCAAGATTTTTCTTGAAGAGTGCTAATGAAGAGCTTTGTTTAATGTAGATAGGTAGTTTGTTCCAGAGTATGGGAAGTCTCTGAGACAGGAATCTATCCCTCCAGCATGTTCTGTTTATTGTGGTGACAAGGTTTAGGTCCCTAGAGCATGTAGCTTGGAGGGATTTGGATTTCTTTACTGGAGCATGTCCAACAGCTCTGGGTTTGACATAGCTTTGTATGTTAGGCAGAGATCGCCTCTGAGTAGGCGATATGCGATGGAGTAAAGCTGCAGTTTTTTGAGACGGTCTTCGTAGGTCATGTTTTGGCACATACCACCTGAGATTTATTTCTTTCACACTTTTATATTACTATTTTCTGCAGCTCTTGTTTGTGCTTGAATCTTTCCTTTGTTGCATGTAATGCATTAGCATAGGAGTCAGTCACTTGTATTTGGTATCTTGAACAACTTCTGTAACCCTGTCAAGTGTAGTGTGAACAGAGGTCCTGGTATTGAACTCCCCAATAGCTGTGTTCCATAGGAAGTCACTGCCACAGTGATTTCTAAATCTTCACTGGCCGTGATAGCTTTTATTTTTCTTAGAAGATTAAGGAGCTATTAACAAGTTGTTTCATGTGGTCCAGTGGTGCAAGGGTTGATTCCCTCAGCTTCAGTTGCCTAACTGTGTGACTCTGAGTAAGTCACTTAGCCAGACACTGCTCCTAGGCCGAGTCAGTAAAAGATCCATGGAGATCAGTGCTCTACCCTGGAAAACAAATGCAAATACATAAATGCATAAATAAATAAATATATTTTTTTCTTTTTGTAATGTTTTTGCAGTTGTAGAATTAGGATATACATGACTCTGGGTGTGTGAAGATTGCCCCCAACATGGGAAGTGCATGAGAGCTTGCTCCTGGAAAAACAATGTACTTTTTAAAAAACTTTTAATGGATTTCATTTATGAAAGGCTGAGATCTATGAGTTGAGTCTTCATTAAGATGGAACTTAATAATATAGAATTGAACAGGTCTGTCTCAGAAAATGAATTAGTTTGCTATTACTTTGTACTTTATCATGCTGCTGTATTCATTCATTCATTCATTCATTCATTCCTGTGTCATTTCAATTTAAATAAGGAGTGAGTTCTGACAACATGCTTAAATATGTTATACTTTAAAATAAAATATGTATTCCTCATTTCTTTATTTTAATTTAAGTCAAAATTGTACTGATGTGATAACCACTGAACAAAAAATAAAGTCTGTTATGTCACTGGATGGGGTGTTCTACACTGATGCATATACCAGTGAAACCATCTGGGTGTTCTATGATTTTTGAGAACCATTTACTCAAGAACCATTTCATCAAAACCATTTGGTCCATTTCTGTTTGACTTTATTTTACAATTGCTGAAAAAGCAGTTGTTTGAAATTGCTTGGGTGAATTCCATGCTGAAAAGTGGCTGCCAGAATACTTTTCTCCGTTGCATGCAGAATTCCGTCATTCTATGGATAACCCGTTTTTATTCTAATACTCAGTACAAATCCTAGAATAGCAGGTCTAAATCAACAAAAATGGTGACTTATGCTAAGTTGAAGATTGCAGTATCTTGGAGCATCCCCCTTTTTTGAAGGCATGAAAATCTCAGAGTTAATATATATATAATTAGTGGTGTGGGTGTTGGTGTGTGGGCTGCAGAATTCTATACTGGGGGTATAGAGGGTTGCCCCCTTGCAAAAAACAACTTTAAAAGAGAACAGAAATTTTCATCATTTGCTGTTCTCCATTATTTTTTTATTCTATAATTCTGGAACTCAGAATTACAATAGGCAATACAGAATCAGTTTATGACTTAAGATTTGTTAAGATTTGGTCTGGGAAAAAAAAAAAAGGGGTAATTGTGAGGTGATGTTCAGGGAAGAGTAAAGACAGGCACTGGGTGGCAGTGAAGAGTCACCAAATAGCTGGGTAACTACAGCAGAGCTAGTAAGAGAGATGGCTAGAAAGGTGCTTGGTGTGACATCTGGAAAGAGGAAGGAGGACAAGGAGACCTGGTGGTGGAATGAAGAAGTACAGGAGAGTATACAGAGAAAGAGGTTGGCAAAGAAGAAGTGAGATTGTCAGAGAGATGAAGAAAGTTGACAGGTATAAGGAGATGAGGTGCATGGCAAAGAGAGAGGTGGCGAAGGCTAAGGATAAGACATATAAAGAGTTGTATAAAAGGTTGGACACTAAGGAGGGAGAAAAAGACCTGTTCCAATTGGCTAGACATAGGGGCTGTGCTAGTAAAGATGTGCAGCAGGTAAGGGTGATAATGGATAATGAGGGAAACGTACTCACAAGCGAGCAGACTGTGTTGAGCAGATGGAAAGTGTACTTTGAGGGGTTGATGAATGAAGAGAATGAGAGGGAGAGATGGTTGGATGATGTGCAGATAGTGAATCATGAAGTGCAGTGGATTAGCAAGGAGCAAGTAAGGGTAGCTATGAAGAGGATGAAGAACGGAAAGGCTGTTGGTCCAGATGACATACCTGTGGAAGCATGGAGGTGTTTAGGTGAAATGGCAGTGGAGTTTTTAACTAGATTGTTTAACAAAATCTTGGAAAGTGAGAAGATGCCTGAAGAATGGAGAAAAAGTGTTTTGGTACCGATTTTTAAAAATAAGGGTGATGTGCAGAGCTGTAGTAACTACAGAGGGATTAAACTTGATCAGTCACAGCATGAAGTTATGGGAAAGAGTAGTGGAAGCTAGATTAAGAAGGGAGGTGATGATTAGTGATCAGCAGTATGGTTTCATGGCAGAAAAGAGCACTTCAGATGTGATGTTTGCTCTGAGAGTGTTGATGGAGAAGTACAGAGAAAGTCAGAAGGAGTTGCATTGTGTCTTTGTGGATTTAGAGAAAGCATATGACAAGGTGCCTAGAGAAGTGTTGTAGTATTGTATGAGGAAGTCGTGAGTATCAGGGAAGTATGTAAGAGTGGTATAGGATATGTACGAGGGTAGTGTGACAGTGGTGAGGTCTGCGGTGGGAGTGATGGGTGCGTTTAAGGTGGAGGTGGGATTACATCAAGAATCAGCTCTGAGCTCTTTCTTATTTGCAATGGTGATAGACAGGTTGACAGAAGAGATCAGACAGGAGTCCCCGTGGACTATGATGTTTGCAGATGACATTGTGATCTGTAGTGAGAGTAGGGAACAGGTGGAGGAGTCCCTGGAGAGGTGGAGATATGCTCTAGAGAGAAGAGGAATGAAGGCCAGCAGGACTAAGACAGAATATATGTGTGTGACTGAGAGTGAGGATAGAGGAATGGTGAGGATGCAGGGAGTAGAGGTGGCAAAGGTGGATGAGTTTAAGTACTTGGGATCAACAGTACAGAGTAATGGTGAGTGTGGAAGAGAATTGAGAAAAAGAGTACAGGCAGGATGGAGTGGGTGGAGAAGAGTGTCAGGAGTGATTTGTGACAGACGAGTACAAGTAAGAGTGAAAGGGAAGGTCTACAAGAGGGTAGTGAGACCAGCTATGTTATATGGGTTGGAGACAGTGGCATTGACAAAAAGGCAGGAGTTAGAGCTTGACATGGCAGAGTTGAAGATGTTAAGATTTGCACTGGGTGTGACGAGGATGGACAGGATTAGGAATAAGTATATTAGAGGGTCAGCCCAGGTTGGAAGGTTTGGAGACAAAGCCAGAGAGGCAAGATTACGTTGGCTTGGACATGTGCTGAGGAGGAATGCAGAGTATATTGGGAAAAAGATGCTAAGGATGAAGCTGCCAGGTAACAGGAAAAGAGGGAGGCCTAAGATAAGGTTTATGGATGTAGTGAGAGAGGACATGCAGGTGGTTGGTGTGACAGAGCAAGATGCAGAGGACAGGAAGGAATGGAAACAGTTGATCTGCTGTGGCGACCCCTAACGGGAGCAGCCAAAAGAAGAAGAAGGCTTAAATGTGAGATTTAGATTCAGTGGTTAGTATTAGGTTTTGGATTAGGTTTAGGGTTAGTTTCAATGTTAGATTAGATTTGTGGTTCAAGATATGGTTAAGTCTGGCATTCTAGACAGAGGCAGAGTTAGGTGAGTGGGGACTGGGAAGCAGGTGAGGCACCCACTTTTGCTCAAATGCAGGTAATGTGCAGGTGAATTCATTCTTTCAGTCTGTTTTTCACTCTCTAACACTAAGGCACTTGCAGACCAGGCTACATGCAATAAGAATGACTACTGTTCTCTTTTCTAACTGTTAAACAGCTGTAGAACTGTCTCTGGATATTTGTGTTGCTCTCCATTTAGTCACCTTAACCTACACATGCACAATTATGAGGCTGCATAGTTTCAACAGCTTAAAAGAATGCCTGGAGTTCTCCATAGCTTTATGTATGCCATTTTCAGAGGTTTTACTGTCCAAGCATGTAAGTCTTGTTTCTGTCTGTTCATAAAAAAATAATATCAATTGCTATAATATGTGTTGTCTACTTTTAGAGTCTTGCACTCTCAATGCAAATAGCTGTGTCGACTGATAAAGTTTCACCTGATGTCAGGTTAGATTTGTCGAATGAATTAAATATTCTTTTTTTTTATTTATTCATTTTTAAATATGCTGTCCTGTGTTTAATCTGTCTAGTACCTTTTTGTAAGCTAATGCAATAGTGAAATGTGCACAGATGTGATGTGATGTTTCTTGCTGTGCAGGATGTGTCTGGAAACACAAGTGCTAATTGTAGACAGTTTACATAGACTCCCTGTTTATCCAGTATGGATCAATCAAACACATCAATGAGTGATCAATCCTTAAGCAAAGACTTCCAACCACAGTACAAAATTCAGCACATGATACTTTGTCAATTCAAACTACAGAGAACAATATTCTAGTATTAATTTTGCCTAGCCAGTATTCAGGAATACAAATGTGACTCGATAAACAAGCCTAGTTGGGTTCTTATGACAGCCTAGAACCTTATTATCATTAAATTCACTAACCTTTAATATTCTCAAGAAGGATTATTGCTGACCCATAATCATCCCAGAAAATTAATGTCATACTTTCCACATAATGAAGACATACTGTTGCTTAGACATCCATTTAACTTATTTAAAGGCAAAATACATTTCTCCAAAACAAATTCAATCTGATTAGAATAGCAAGCCTAAAGAAAAAGAGGCATTACAGAACACTTTGTCATTCAGACTGAATGAATGAATGCACAGACAAGCAAACAAATAAATAAATTTAAAGCAATATTTATTTATTTATTTATTTATTGACTGGGAAAGTCCACTGGGTTAGAAGCCCATTTTCAGTGGAGGCCCAGGGGGAAAAGCTCCACAGTTAAACAAACATAGCAACAAAAATAGTTATACAATTATATTAAAAGCACTTGTGCAAAAAGTAAAGTACAGAGTTGAAAATAGATGCATATGGAATGTACAATAATATACTTTCAGTAACAAAAAGTAATAGACTTTAGTAAAGTATAACATGCTTTCAAACCATATGATAGTAGTCAATGAACTTAGTACAATGATACATATCATTGGTGGGAGAAAAAAGTTGTGAAGAAGATGGATATCAGACAGGGTTGGAAGCAGGGTCTTGGTATATATATATATATATATATATATATAGATATATATATATATATATATATATATATATATATATATATATATATATATATATATATATATATATATATATATATATATATATATATATATATATATATATATATATATATATATATATATATATGTTTTGGAGTTAAGGGGGTTTACATTTTATTTCACATGTACAACCTGGATTTTTAAAAAAGTGGGGGTTTTAGAGCAGCTTTAAAGGCCATTAGGGAGTCCAGTTGAGAAATGGTATAGGGGAGGCTGTTCCATAGTTTGGCTATGTTGTATTAATAGAGGCATTGTCCTGATCTTTTATTGGGTTTAGCTACATTTAGAAGGGTTCTTTCTAAGGAGTGGAGGATTCAATTTGGGGTATATGTGCGTAAGATAGATTGGAGAGCAGGACAGCTGTTTGGCTGGAAAATTAGTTTATGGGCAGTAGTTAGCTGAGTAAAGTAGAGATAGTGGTGAAAATCTAACCAGAACAGGTTTGAGATAGCATTGCGGTGGTGTGAGCAGTTGGACAAGTTAGAGGCGAGTTTTGCTATCTTATAGTAGCACAATTGCAGCTTAGTACCGAGGGATGAATGGAGGTTGGTGAAAATGGGGCTCCCATACATGACAGATGGAATAAGCAGAGTGTTAGCTAGTTTTATCTTGCTTTGTTTATCAAGGTAGAGTTTGTGTCGATATCATTTTACCAGTTTGAAGTGGGTTTTCTTTACTGTATTGAGTATATGTTTTTCAAAGGAGAGTCTATCATCAATAGTAATTTCTAGAAGTTTTGCATGTTGTACCTGTTCGATTACTGTTTTGTTATGGGAGAAAATCTTAAATGCTGTAGATGGAGGTTTTGCCGAAAATATTAACAAATTAGTTTTTTTAGGGTTCAGCATTAATTGGGCGTCGTTTAGCCAGGTTTATATGGAGGAGAAAGTATCTTGGGTGATTTTCTGGAGGTTAGTGAAATTATTGGAGGAAGAGATGATGATTGAACCATCTACATATTGAATCAAAGTGCTTTGTTGAGAGGCTTGATTTAGTTAATTAATGACTATATTGAAGAGTATAGGTCCTAAAATGGATCCTTGTGGGACACCTGTGTTGTTTTCTAGGTAAACTGATTGCTGGTTTTGCCATCTAACTGATTTAGGTAAGAGGAAAACCATGTTATTACACTTCGAGAACATCCATGTTTTTCTAACTGTTGTAACAGCTTAGGGTATGATACAATGTCAAAGGCTTTCAATTGATCCAGCAGGAGTACAGAAGTGGATAGGCAAGCATCAAGAGCTTTATACACAGCTATTACTCTGGCCACTAGTTGTAAGTTTTCTGGTGGTAAGTTATTAGTGGTGAGTGAGCAGGACTTTAATTCATTTAGTAGTTTTAGAACTAGAGAATGTAGGCACGGGTTGCACTGAGAAGGGTGGGTTGGGTGGAATACTATTAGTTGGGACTAGGGTGTCTATAAAGGTATTACTAGGGACTGGGTTGGTTTTTGAGGATGAGCCCTTGATTAGTTTTTGAATAGCATCAATGAAATGGGTATTAAAGTTTTGTGCTATCTAGAGACGCTTTTTTGCCTGGAGCGGGTGATGGATTTTGAATGTTACCTGGATTAAGAAGGGAGTATACACATTTCCAGAATTTTTTTGGATTATTAGTTTTGGGAGGACAGTTTAGAGGAGAAATAGGTTTTCTTATCAGTTATGATTTTTTTTGCAGTACTTCTAAGTTTTATAAAGTTTTGTTTGTTTTCTATAGTCCTACATTTTTTTCCAAATTTTCCAGGTCTTGTCTCTAGACAGAAGGGTTTGTTTGGTATGTCTTGTTAGCCAGGGGGCAGGATTTGGTTTTGTGCATTTAGGTCGAAGAGGTGCTAGGCTTTTTTGTGTGTTAAGAAAGGTGTTATTAAAATATTGAACAGTGTCATCTAGGGGCAGTGATTTTAATGGGGACCAGGTTTGCGCTTGAAGGGTAATTACAAATGTGTCTTTGTTAAAATGGGTGAGGTTCCTGATAGATTCATATGTGTAGGATTTGGCGATGTGTTGATGGGTTCTATGGGTGTATGCAGGAAGACAGTCACTTAGGGTGTTTGGGAGGGTACCGGTACTGGTGTAGTAATGGGGGTGGGATACTAGAATCCAATCTAATATAGCTTCAGCCCAGGTGTTTAATCCACCTGTAGGCTTTAAGATAAGTTGAGTGAAACTATGGAGATTGATGCTAGTATTAGGAGCTTTGGAGGTTAGGTTTTGCCAGCTGATGTTAGTGTCTCCTAGAAGGATAGTTTCTTTGGAGATATTATGGTTAAACAAGCCTTGGAAGTCGTCTAAGTGGGGAATGTTTTGGCCAGGGGCAATATAGAAGGTGACAATACAGTGTTGTTTGCTAGGGTTTATATGGATGGGTGTTATTAGGATTTCTATAGAGCTGATAATGTTGGCTGGTTTTAGATTTATATTTACTGTTAAGGAGTCTCTATAAATTAGGGCTACACCTCCTCCTTTTTTATGGACCCTATCATTACGGAGTATGTTGTAGCCTGGTGGAAGGATTTCAGAGTCAGATATGTGTGCTTTAAGCCAGGTTTCAGTTATTGCTACTATGTCTGGTGAGTAGCTGGAATTCAGTAGATTTGTTGCAGAGGCTTTGTACATTGATAGTAACAATGTACAAATCATGGGTTTTAGAGTTGTGGGTAGATGTAGGTAGGCTATCTGGTCCAGGATTGGGGTGAACATCTCCACATTGAGGTAATACTAGGAGGAGACATAATAGAGTGTGTGGTTGATGAGTTTTTAGTTATGGTGGTTGAAGGTAATGTTGTACTAATTTTAATTTAGTGGTGGTGTGGGTGAGTTTTGGTTTGTCTAGGCATAGGGTGTTATCTACTAATAGGGTGGTGAGATGTTGGAGTAACTGTTTAGATTGGGTTGTAACTGGGTGGTGAATGTTGTGGATTTTGGGGGAGATGTAAGTATTGTAGAGTGAGTGGTGGTGGAGATGGATAATAGAAATAGTGAAATAGTAAGGACAAGCAAGGTTGATAAAAGGCAAAATATGTGGTACATAATTGAATTAGGAGGAGGTGAAGTTGTATGATATTGCTAAAATAGGTGGTGAGAGGTATAGAGTAGTTGGAGAGGGAGACTCAGGGTAGGGGGAGGGGACGGTAAGGTTGTAGGGAAGAATACTGGTCTGCAAGATTGAAGGCAGACCTACAGGAAGTATAAATGTAATAAAAGTGGGGCTGGGTGGGAATGGGGCTAGGGTAGGGGAGCAGAGTGAGCCTGGAGTGAAGCAGAGGGTGAACGTAGTGGGTTGCGCCTGCTTTGAAGTGTGGCAAAAAAAAATAAAAAACTATCTCCACAAGCCAGCAGGCTAAGGTTGGAGGAACAATAGTTATGGGAGATGTAAAATTACAAGCTCAATAGAATGTTTTCATAAAGTCCAACTTTAGAAAGATGTGTCAACACTGTGCAACACTAAACACAGTAGGGTTTGTGAGCACTAGATAGAAGTAGAGCTGGGTAAGACTCTAATAGATTAGGAAACCAACTTATTAGTAGAAAAACAAAAAGTGGGGGGATGGTCTTACAGATGTTCTACAGCTGCCTGCTCCAGAAGAAATTAAAAATAGCAAAAGGTAGTAAAAGCTGAAATAAACACTATGGCATACAGTTACTAAAACTTTGAGAGGATAGGGCTGTTTGGATTCCCGGCTTGATTGCTTAGCCCATACTCTCTTGGATGGTGTTTTTATTTTTGGACAATATGTGGGTAAGGCTAAAATGGAATGGAAATAAAATAAGTTAATTAGGCAAGGGTAAGGAATAAGAAAAAGTAGAGCAGTAGCACGTTAGACTATAACGCACTTAGCAAACACCAATAGCTTTAACACTGTATATGAATATAGACCAGCTAGCAATATTACAGGAAAACTTTCAGAACATCAGCATCAAGAAGCAGCATTGTATTTGTACATTGAAAAGCCATAAAAAGCAAACAACAACAGATATGTACAATTTAACAGCCAATGCATCAGTTGTAGTAAGAGCAATAGCCTCTTTCTTGCATAGCAATCGTACTAGAGAAGTGCAATGGAATATCTAAAACACTGCTTGTGTGTTGTATAGCTGGTGGCAAGCAAACATGTAAAGATTCAAGTTAGCTGTCTTGTAAGTGTAGGACTCAGACAATTTAGCAAAGAGAAACTGCATGCTACAATTGCGGCTACAATGTATAACTAAGTTGGTAATGGCAACCGATGGCAGCAGTGTTAAGGTGAAAATGTAACCTTATCAGGCAGTTAGGCAGCAGCAGATAAAATACTGTAAAAAGCACACTGTGCCATATGCTAATATCACAGTTTCTGAGCTACCAGGGGCGTCTGAATGAATCACCTAAAGCTGACTAGCAATAACGTTCTGCAGCAGGTTGAAACGCTGAGAATATACACTCTGTAGTATGTTTAATGCTGTTTCAAGGCTATCAGAAGTACTAACACTGGTTCAGACTACAATACTTAAAAGAATTTATACTTACGTCTAGGATGAGTGTCTATATTATATAAGTGAAAGCACTGAATTGCGAATGCTATATAATCGACCAACAATCCCCGAAAACCCAAAATGTCGAACACACGGATCAGTGATTTTTTTCACCAGAGATAAAAAAATCGATCTGTAAAAGAAAAAAAAATCGCTATTCCGTGCTTTCGGTATTTTGCCATTTCACGTAATGACGTTCGACTAAATAGTGTTCGCAATTCATTGCGTTTGCTAAAATAATAGGGCCCCTAGGATAATGCCTCTTGACCACATTGTAACCTTTACCTTCACTGACTAATTCTTAAACCTGTATTAAAGTTCTTAACTCTGCTGTGCCTTAACTGAGACAATTAGCTTATCGATGCATCTGATTAAAATTTACAATGTTGTGCAATGATTGTTATAAAAGTCTAGAATCTTAGTTTGGTCGCCATGGCAATAGTTACTGAATCAGCTTCTTTATAAACTTGATTTTTCTTTATATAAGCCAAGTATGTGTAACATTTTAGTGTTTCTTTCCTTTGCAAACTTGATTTGATTACTTCTTCAAGTCTGCAGTACCTGGCCATATGAAAACATTATGCCACATTAGAATTGTGGCATTATATATTTTATATAGATCATAACTTGTGTAGGTTTAAATGTATTATGTACCGTTATGTACTCTTTAAATCCCACAAGTACTTCTGTATTGTCTGTTTGCCTGTTGCCTTTGGCTTGAGTCATAACTGAAAAGGATTCTTGAACCAGCTCACTTACCCAATTAGTAAATGAAAAATAAATAAATATGACTGCATTACCAAAGAAGGGAGGTTCACACTGTACTTCCAGTCTTTACAACTGTGCCTTCTCAGATTCAGTAGATGTTAGCTTTAGTTCTGGGGGCAAGCCCCCTATAGTAAATTCTTGGCATGCATTTTTTTGGAATATTTGTGTATATTTGGTAGTTGTATTTGGACTAAGCCACGGTGGTGCAGCGGTAGCATTGATGCCTCACAGCAAGAGGTTCTCCCATTCGATTCTCGTCTGGAGTGCCTTCTGTGTGAAGTCTGCATGTACTCCCTGTGGTCGAGTGGTGTCCGAAAGACATGCGTGAATGGGCTTGCCTTAGTTGAAGTTTGGGCATCAGGCTGGCACCTCAGCACTGTAAAAATCTACTGCCAATCATTAGCAGACCAGAGTTCCACTGTGGCGACCCCTAACCAGGAAAAGCCGAAAGAAGAACATTTGGTAGTTGTATTTGGGTTAGTAGCTAGCAAGGTGATAAGGGAGAACACCGGATGACTGTAGTGTGTTTGCATAGTGCTTAGAATGTCACAGCAGTAGGACAGTTTGACAGCTGTCTACTGCTAAGCCAACATTCTAAATATGTATTTGTTTATTTAATATTTATTTATTTACATTTGTTTACCAGATAGTGTTGGAGTGGGCCAAGGACCAATTTTCAGGGGAGACCCAGGGGATAAAGCTCCAAAGACAAGTATTAGACAATAACATAGTGATGGAAAAAGATAATCAAGTTACATACATGATAATGGAAAATACAGTTTCAGTGAGCCAAGAAAATATAAAAAGATAAGCAAGTTACATACATGATAGTAGAAAATACATTAAAATACATTTTTAATGAGCATAGAAAATATATTTACACTGTAATAATACTTTTTTTTTTTTTTTTTTAGGAAGTACAGGTAAGAATATAATATATAGTAAGATATCACATGAGAGTTAGAGCAACAGCGGTGAAGTATAAGAACCGGACGTATGCAATGTTAATATGGGGGTCAGTCAGGTTAGAGGGGTTAGCCTGGGTGAGTGCAGGAATATAGCCAGGGTTAGTATGGTGTTCTTGTAGGAGTAATTTGAATTTGCAATTGTTGGCATTTTTAAGTATTTTCTGCGGGAGCAGTTTCCGGATTAGGATATTTTATTTGAGTAGGATTTTGCCTTTTACTTTTGCTGTCTCCTACATTGAATGTTGGCTTTTCTAGTAAGCCACTGAAGATTTGAGTCTGGCAATATTGTCAGCCATTAGGGTTTTATACGTCTTATTTTCTGCTTTGTTCCAGAAAATGTTTGTTGCTGCAAATCCTGTTGTCATATTAATATCTCAGATTTTTGTCCTGTCCCTCCTAATCATTCTTCTTCACACATCTGTCTATCAACAACCCCTTACCTATTTTTGTACATGGGGTCAGGGTGTCACTTCACCAGTGACAATCATCTAGAGCCAAGGTTTACACCACCGGGAGCTAGCCCTGCCGTGGCTGTTCTTCCATACCACCCACTCAAACCTATGGCTAATTTAGGGTGTCCAATTCACCTACTGCACATCTTTGCAATGTGGGAGAAAACTGGAGCATCCTGACAGGAAGGGCATGCAGAGTCTGCACTGAAGTTGCCCTAACCGAGAATCAAACTGGGGAACTTCTTGCTGTGAGGCAGCAGCACTATATGCTATGCCACCACTTATTGTTCAGAAAATAAATGCATGCTTATACAAAAACTATATAAGGTACTTGAAGCCTCATATTTTTGCCCTATCTCAAGTAAATTGTTTGATGTTTTGGTAAATCACTGAGGGCTTAAGTTAATGACAATCATTAGATTTTCATTCTTCTTATTCAGAAATTGCACAGAGATGTAAAACCTGTTATTCTATTACCTTTTTAAGTGAATTTAAAAAATAAAAATAAAACAAGCTTCACATACATTCAAGACTGTCTACTGCATTCATGACTGCAGCTTATGCACAGTTTAGTGTTCTTTATTATCACTGCTATCACGGTAGAGCATGCCATTATTTGGACTGTTGTTCTTGGTAGGCTTGCTATGTACTCTTCTGATGTTGGTAAAGTACTTAATAAATATTGTCAGGTACTTCAAAATGCTATTAAGGTTGGGTGTCACATTAGGGATTAATAGCAAACAGTGCCTCCCTGCAAAGAATACAGGCAGAAGGTAAAACAGCTTTTTGGAAGCTATTACATATTACACTCTACCACATGTATAAAAACAAAAAGTGTGAGAGAACAAATCCATACATTCATACAAATATTTAATTTCTGCAGGTTTTGTATTAGGCAGTGGTAAATGTTTTACCATATTACAAAGTCTTTGAAAGCCAGTAAAACATTTAGCACTGCTATGCTTTGTTTTCCTGTGTAAATGGTAGTGCATGAAGATGATAAATCTCCAAGCACTTCAAATAATTCTGATCATATTTTACCAAACATAATCCTTTTTGTTTATCCCTGGTATGGATACCAAGAAAGTTACCTCTTGAGCTTAGTTCTCATGGTGAATTACTTAGCACCTATGTTTCAAACATGTAATAATTTGATTATGATCAGTGACCTGTTCATACTTCTATATATGTAGGCTATTCCAATCGTCTATTGCTCTTTTTGTAAAATAATTCTCTTGTCTTCCTTTAGACGGCCATTTTGTATCTTCAACTTGTGTCATATTGTTCATTACTAATACTTGAGATGCTTAGATATTTTTATGTTTTATTATATTTTGTCAAGTCTAACCAAGACAAACCCTGAATAAAGTAAAACCATCTAGTTGAACATTTAACCAGGAGAAATAAAGAAAAAGTGCTTTTGTGACCTGTTCTATGGCAGAGAAGAACGCAACCGTATGTGTATCCAACGACGAAATTTAGAAAATGACTTGGAATGGTGGTAAGGATGACTTAGGAGGGTGGGGTCCTGTTTGATCTTTAAAGGAAACCAGGAGCTTCTTTGTAGGTTATCTCAGGTTAGATGGGAGGAGCATTGACAATATCCTGATGTCATTTCATTAGCCGCTCCCATTGTTTGGGGCCTTGACTGCAAGATCCATACTCATAACTTCCTATTTGACATTTTTCTCTCTAGAGCTAATACTAAGGTAATGCAAGGTCAAATCCCCAAGTGCCTGACAGAGCCACCTGGTAAAGGGACTTCTTAGCTAACACACAGCTTGTAATAGAATAATTCCTGGATTACAACCACCTGATACAAAATTCAACTGGAACCAGCAGAAAAAATATAATCCAGGCAACGATCCAACCACAGCTCTCGTGTTTTATTGTATAAAAAAACAGCAATTGTTTGTTAAGCGCTTTCATCCAGGTACATATGGACTTCATCAGAACGACATTACTGTGCTCTCACTTACATTTTATACATAAAGTTCCCGCCTAAAACCCCAATTAACACACAGCTTGATTAGTACAAGACTCCACACTGGTTCAACTATTAAAAATCACTTTAATAAAACAATAAACTCCTCATTAAGTACTTTCATTCCACATCTGGAACTTCATCAGAACCTTGTACTAGTCAAGCTTTGTGTTACTAGTTTGTTGATTTGTTTGTCAAAGACTTCTTAGTTAAGAAGGATCAGTAGGAGTTCTGCTCTTGGTCAGATGTGGAAGCAGGGGAGCCAGGCAGAGGCTATTTGGAAGGCTGGGTAGGTACAGCAAAAAAAAGCATTTCTGCAAAGGAAGAAGTACACCAGTAGGCCCCCTTCTATAAATATATACTGAAACCTTACAATGCTAAATTTCAACATAGTAGTGGCAGCGTGTAGATTATTGTAAGGTAAGTAAAAGGTATATGCCATTTTCTCCTCTGTAGTATGATCCTGGAGTTAGTATATATAGCTGGGGAGTACAGCCCCCCACATTGGGGTATGTGGGGAGCGTAGCCCCCCACCTAGTTTGGTTTTATATTGTCCAGTTTCTGTTAAGAGGGTATGTAAGTAGTTTTTAAGTTCTGGACAGAGTTAGTCATTGGTGTTGTAAGTGTGCATGTCTATCTTTTACAATCTAGTATGTTGAAATTTAGCTTCGTAAGGTTTCAGTCTTATGTGTTTCAGTCAAGTGAGTTTTCAATATTTTGAAATTTCGGTATTATGGTCTCGGTCAAATGAATTTCAGTCAAATGAAATTTAGGTCATATGACGTAGACCCATATATGTATGTATATATATATATATATATATATATATATATATATATATATATATATATATATATATTTAGGTCATATGACGTAGACCCATATATGTATGTATATGTATATATATATATATATATATGTATATATATATATATATATATATATATATATATATATATATATATATATATATATATATATATATACATATATATATATGTATACACACACACAGATATATATATATATATATATATATATATACACACACACACACATATATGCATTCTGCTACTTTTGACTGAGAGTGCCTTGATTGACATCTATTTAGTCAACACAATTTGGTTGACTAAACAGATGGTCAACACCCATTAACAAAAGTAGCAGATCAGATGATTTTTGGGGTTGGGAAATTTGCTCTTTCCCCTGAAAAGTTTGCAATGTCAGAGTTAGAATAAATAACTAACACTGCTGCAAAAAGATTTTCTTTTACATTTTAAGGTAAAAACACAAGGCAGGACCACCAGGCTCAAAAATTCAGTTAGATTTATTGTGTAGTCAACAATTAAGTGCTTTCACATGTAGAACATGTTTCATCAGATCTCAATAAAACAAACATTCAACTTAATTTAAACAAATTTGAAATAGTACTAACCAATCCAGTTACAGCAGAAAAAATAAATAAATTAATTAACCCATTCAACAGTAAAGCACATACTGACTAAAGATAAAATGCATTCCATGTCAAACAAAAAAATGATAAAAAACAATAAAAAAAAGTTATATATATAAAAAAAAACAACATTGACAAGCACATAAACTATGAATAAATAGATATGTATATGCATATATATATATATATATATATATATATATATATATATATATATATATATATATATATATATATATATATATATATATATATATATATATATATATATATATATATATATATATATATATGAGTCTACTTCTTTTGACCTAACTCCTATTTGCCTGACACCCATTTGCCTGAGACCAAATGACTGAAATTTCATTTGCCTGACACTTCACTTGCCCGACAAATATTATTAGCAAGAAAATTGAATATGCACCCGACAAATATTATTATCAAGAAAATTGAATATGCACCCTTCCCCAATGTAGTGCGACCCTGGAGTTACAATATATAGTTAGGGGGGGTGTGGGGGGCACAGCCCCCCACAAGGGGGGGTGTAGTGGGCAAAGCCCCCCACTTACTTTTCTTTTACTAAGCAATATTACATCAAAAGTTAACAATATCATATGAAATGAAGTGGGGGGCTTTGCCCCCCACACCCCACCTAACTATATATTCTAACTCCAGGGTCGCACTACAGTGGGGAAGGGGGCATATTGCATTTTCTTGATAATAATACTTGTCAGTCAAATGAAGTGTCGGGCAAATGAAGTGTCAGGCAAATGAAATTTCAGTCAAATGGGGTCAGGAAAATGAGTGTCAGGCAAATGAAAGTTAGGTCAAAAGAAGTAGACCCATATATATATATATATATATATATATATATATATATATATATATATAAATATATATATATATATATATATATATATATATATGTATAGTCATATAAAAATATAAAATAAAACATGACAAACATGCATCAGATAAATAAACACATGAAGTAAAATAGAATAAAAACAACATACAAAAAATTTTCATACCAATTATAATATATATTATGATCTGATCATGATCTATTCTGTGATGTTATTTGATTCTACCTTATTCTACTTCATCCCATCTTATTTTATTTTATTTTATTTTAATGGGCGTGCTTCCAGGACCGGTTTAAGGCTTACATGATTATTAAGCCCTGGAAAAAAATGAGCACGCAATCTAAAAATCCACTTTACTTCTACCAACTCTAATTGATTATTCAAGTTGCCCCCTCTCATATTAATAGGCACTAATTGTAGAACTCTAAAGCTAAACGTATGACCATTGAAATTAGCTACATGTTTGGCTAGTGCATTTTGTTGATTTAGATTTCTAATATCATATAGTGATTATAGATCCTGTCTCTCAGCCTTCGTCTTGCCTACATAAAAACAAGTACAACAATTACAGGATGCAAGGTATACTAAACTGACACTATTGCAAGTGGCAGTAAATCTAGGGACAAACCTATAGTTTAAAACTGGATGATCAAAATTCTGTATAATAGTTATAATACTACACATCCTGCAGTGCTTACATGGAAAGGTCCCAGGGCTCAAACTCCTATTTAAATCAAAATTATTATTGGGACACCCCACTACATCCTTGCATAAAATGCATTTCAAGTTGTTATTATTTCTATAAGTGAAATGCAGAGACATCCCCACCATCCTGGCAGTGACTGGATCCAACAAGAGAGCATGCCAGCTATGCTTCACTACTTCTACTACACGACCAATATCACCTGTGTAGGCGATAACAAAGTGAAGCTTATTGCTACCACCATAAAAAGTCATGTTTCTTGTTGAGGGACACTTATACCCATTACCTCTTCTCTTACATTTACCAAAATAGACTTCTTATAGTCTCTCTCCAGAAATAACCTATCTAACTCATCCACCTGTAGTATCAGGTCATCTGGATCCCTACAAATTTTCTTCAGTCTATGGTATTGACTTTTAACTATGTTGGAAAAGATCATCCTAGGATGCATATTATTAAAATGCAATAAAGCATTCGTCCAACAGGGTTTCCAATATAATCTGGTTCCAAATAATCCAGCAGAATCTTGATGAATGGTAATATCAAGAAAGTCTACAAAAACACAAGAAGAGGTCATACTAAACTCCAAAAAATGAGTTGTAGAATTTAAATAAGCAACAAAAACATTTAAACCTGCTTCATCACATTTCCATAAAAATAGAATATCATCGACAAAATGTCGATAAAGGGAAATATTCAAAAACCCCAGATGGTCAAACAGAAAAGCCTCCTCCCAATGGTACATAGCAAGGTTAGCGTAAGAGTTCGCACAAGGGGTGCCCATTGCAATGCCCCAACGGTGTAAATATAATTGCCCATTAAAAATAAAAATGTTATTAGTCAAAACCATGTCCAGAAGTGTAGTAATAAGCATAGTCTCTTCATTAGACATACAGTCACAGCCAGTAAGGACCTCTCTAATGGCTTCAAGACCAAAATCATTATGGATGGAGGTAAATAGGTTCTTAACATCTAATGTAACCGAAATACATTTCGGACATATAGGACCACAATTATAGGTCTCAATATCATCCAAAAGTTGAAGGGTATCTTTTAGTATAGTAGGAATCATTTTAACTAATGGACCCAGCTTGTGTTCAACATAGACCGACATGGTCTCAGTCACCCAACCACTGCCAGATACAGTAGGTCTCATTGGGGGAAATATCAAAGACTTATGTATCTTAGGCAAGCCTTTTATTAAAGGAACCAAAGAATGTTCAACGCATAAATAGGAATAGAGCTCAAAATCAATCTGCCTACACATTAAAAGATCATATAGATTATCCCAGATTCCTCTAATGATCTTATCCAAAAATGGGGTATCAATCATTTGATAAGTATGAGAATCCTGTAGCATGGTTGACATAGCCCTAATATAACTAGAAGAGTCTAAAAGGACAATACCCCCACCCTTATCAGAGGGTCTAATAGTTAAAGCATTATTTGCTCGCAAGGAAAGAAATGCTTTATGTTCATCATTAGACATATTAAAATGTGTTTTTATGTCGATCCCCACAGGAAACAATTCATAAAAATCATATTTACATAGTTTAAGAAAACAGTCGACATGTGTTGGACTAATAGGACAAAAAACACTCTTCCTTTTTAACCTAGAGCCATTTTCAATATTGAAAAAACCTTCATTAGAATGCATTAATTTTAAAGCTGTATTCCTGCCAAAAAGTCTAAGATCTAAAAGTAGATCTGTTAGGTTAGTACCTGATGAGGGAATATAGGAAAGGCCCTTATTCAACAGAGTGCATTCTGCTGAAGTAAGAATATAATTAGACAAATTAAACCTAGTCCATTTACTTTCTGGTCCATCGATCCACACTGTTGTCGTGTCCAGAAAACTTTCTCTTCCGTCATCTCCAGCTGGGTCTTCTCATCAGTGACCTTGCCCAGATTTTTGTGGGTAAAGGTAAAAAAATGATCCAAATTGAGCGGAGCCATAATTTTGGATTTTGCTCCCATATCCACACTCATAGCAGCATGGAGGCCCAATGGATTGGGCGGTGGTGTTTGTCCAGAAGTTAAAAGGGATGACAATCCCATAGAGTCGACAGAGGCAACAGAAGTTAAAGTTGTAGCAGCCATAATGCCTTCAGTCAAGCCATTTTGATTTTTAAAGTTTTGGAATCCACCTAAACTGATGCTTGACACATGCATAGTAGCATGTCGATGTGCATAATGCTGATCATTTGGTGTTGAAGTTAAGCATGTTGATTTCAGTGCTGTTCGACAAAGGTAAATCTTTCTCTCTCTGTGTATATATATATATATATATATATATATATATATATATATATATATATATATATAGATATATAGATATATATATATATAGATATATATATATATATATATATGTGTGTAGATGTGTGTGTGTGTGTGTGTGTGGGTGTGCGTGTGTGTATGTCTGTGTGTATATATGTACATATGTACACATAACTGCACAATCCCAAGAAATAACTGAAAAGATAAAAAACTTTTAATTTTTTTATATATTTTTTTATTTCCTAGCAAAACAAACTATACTTCTAATACTTTTTTAATACACTGATTGTTATATTTAATGTTCACTTTTTTTATTACATCACTAGTGTCTCTCCTCAAGATTTATTGGATCCTATGTATTCTACTGTCAAATTGTATGTATACATGCTTTTTTAATTACATCTATGCTATTGTTTTATTTGGTGTTATCTAACTCTCTGGAGTTTTTTCCTCAGCCCTCCACTGAAAATTGGAATGTATTACCCAGTTGGACTTTTCTGGTAAATTAATTTCAATAAATAAATAAATAAATAAATAAACAAATAAATCGCAGATACACATAGAAACCACACTGGCACAGATTCCTACTGAACAAAAGTGATTAATGAGTTTCATATCAGGAAACTGTACTTGACAAACCGAAACTTCATCCCTTTTACACTTACTTAAGGCTATGGAATTCAGACTTTTGACTTATCTCTTTGCTATATTAATTTACTTTTATGTTCACTTTTTTCACACATTTACTGTAAATGTTGCACATTTTATTAAAATGATGTCTGTTATTTGCTCTACGTATGAAGTAATAGCTGAAAAACAGACTGTGGAAGCTTGTTTATAGAAAGATTTTGTATGATATAATTATATATTAAAGTATAAATGATTAGGTTACATGTAGCTTGCTAAATCATGTCAGAATGCAATACTGCACTTCAGATTAAAAAAAAAATGGTCTTAGATCGGACTCAGTTTCACCCACAACTGCATAATTTATTCTTATGAAGTTATTTATTGTCATTACCTCTTGGCTGAAAATGTGAACCACTGAACTCCTCGGCATGAGGGTAATATCACATAGCTTTAGGAACAACAGATGTTGTTTAATCATGGTTTGGAAAAGGAATATGATTATCCTGAGTAGTTTTTACCAGTGCCATTAAGTAGAAACTTGATATACCTGTATTATTAATGTACACATTAGCTCATACTTCATTTCAAAAATCATGTATCATTGTAGAAAATAACAGGTTTCGGTTTGTACAGTATATATCTGGTAAATGCAGAGTAACTTAAAGAGGGGCACAATTTTTGTCTATGTCTTAAATGTAAAATTAGATTAAATTATGTTAATTTATGTTAATGTTAACCTTACTAATCAGTTCATTTTCTTTAGTTCATGTTTGTTTAGGAAATGTGATCATGAATAAAGCGAACTGTCAAATCACTGAGCTTATGTTATGGACCAAAAGATAATTCCACTAGCTAAAGGATTTAAAGATTCAGGTTCTGTAAGTAGAAATTTGACCTTCTGTGGTACTTTTGTGTAAGAAATAAAGCACCTTGGCTGTTTCTCAAATTTAGGTAATTGAAATATGAAATGAACAGTTTCCTTTTAGCCCAGTGGTATGTTACTTGATATGATAATTACTTAATGTCTGGAGGAAGTTTGTCAAACTATTTCAGACTGCATCTGTTAGAACTGTATTGCATATTGTGAAGACCTTTTTTAATTTTTAATTTTTGTTTAATTTGGTTGCACTGTATTGTATGTCATGTACATAAATTATATATTAATAACAAGGGGAACTATTTAGCAAATTGCACACGTTACATTTGGAGCAGACTTACTGCTTATTCTTTTAAATATGTTTATTAAAGTTTAAACAAAAATATTATGACATTTAAGTTATAAAGAAATATATAAATGAAAAAGAAGAGAAATAAATCAATATCAAAAACACAACAGAACAAAACAACTATTTACAAGAGTGCCTACTAAACAATAAGAATTCTGAAATATTTCAATAGTTACCAATTATTATATAAATATTGACAATTATTTATTTAGCAGTTTTTTAAGATGTTATGAGAAGTGATTCTGACTGTTCTTGTCCTGATGGTAAGATGTTCAGTTTTTAACTTTGAAACATCTTCACATGCAACACTTTTCTCGGTGATTTGGTATTTTGCTTAATAAGTAAAGGAAAATATGAAAGTATTATAGTTGCAACAACAGCATTCATGCACACATTCTAGCCAAATACAAGTCTGTATTGCAAAAAAAAAAAAAAAAAAAAAAACTTACATGTATGTTTGTAAAGATTCAGTGAAACTTCATTGTCATTTAGGACCACACAAGTGTAGCCTAAGTGAAATTCATGCTCATGAGAGAAATGCAGTACAAATAATGTAGATACAGTGGTATCAAAGAATAACATAAGAAATAAAATAACACATATGACATCAAGAAGTAGTTCACATTGCAATAACACGTTCAGTACCCATTAACCAGTGATAAATAATAAATAAATTCCCACCACCAAACCCCTACACTGTTAAGATAGATAATAAATAGCGACTGATGAATAGCAGCTGTTTCATTACCATATTGCACTTGTTAACCTTAGACATGACTCAGTATAGCCATCATATTGCATAATAGTAATGCTGGTGGTAATTGCTCAGAGCAGCAGGTTTAAATGAAAAAAGAGGCTTCAATGTATCAGGTATTATGGTTGGTGTCTGTATTAATGAGTCTCACAGATGTAGGATACAAACTGCTCCTGAATCTGGTAGTCCTACAGTGGAAGCTGCGGTACCTCCTTCCAGATGCAAGTTGTGAGAACAAGTTGCAGGCTGGATGGGTCAAATCAGCAAGTATTTTATATCTTCTCTTTCTTGGTCTTGTAAAGAAAAGCTCCTGAATAGAAGATTTTCTCAGCCACTGTCACCACCCTTTGCAGTTTCTTCTTCTCAGCAACTGTGCAGTTGCCAAACCATGCTATGAAGTTGCTAGTGATGATGCTCTCGATAGCTCCCTGTAAAAAGTGGCAAGAGCAGACAGTGGGAGCCTAGCCTTTTTGAGATTTATTAGGAGGTGAAGCCTCTGTTGAGCCTTCTTGACTATATGGTTGATGTTAGCAGCCCAGGAGAGGTCATCAGAGATGTGAAGACCCAGGAACTTGGTTGTTTTGACTTCCTCTACTACCCACCCCCTTTGATATTGAGTGATTGATGAACTGTTGCCTTTCTCCTGAAGTCCATAATCATTTCTTTGGTTTTATTAACATTCAGTTCCAGATTGTTTCTTTCACACCAGGCAATCAAAGTGTTCACCTCATCCCTGTAGTTATGTTAATTTCCACCACTAATGAGACCCATGACTGTGATATCATCAGCAAATTTTATAATATGGTTTGACTTATGTTTTGCAGTGCAGTCATGGGGTGAGGATGATGAAGAGCAAGGGGCTGAACACACAACCTTGGGGAACACCAGTATTCAGGACTATACATTGAGAGGTGTTGCTTCCAGCGCATGTCCACTGTGGTCTATCAATCAGAAAGTCAAGAGTCCAGTTACATAGGTTCCTGAGTTTCATGAGCTTATCCACCAATTGCATTGGTATCACAGTGTTGAATGCAGAACTGAAGTTGGTGTATATGTATTTTGAACTGAACCAATGAGGTTTGTCAAAAGGGTCTACTTGGTTGTTCCCAGGTTTGGCTTACAACCTTAATGTAGCAGTTATAACAATAAAATAAAATAAAATAAAGAGAACATACAGCAGATACTTTATACTTTATTAATACATAAACTCTAGATCTCTGACAGTAGATTTCAATGGAGAATAAAGTATATAATGTATTTGCTGGATGCTGTCTCATTATTTTTGTTAAAGAAACCTAGCTTTGCAATCACTGTTCAGCACTGATGCAACTAAACAGAAAGCAGTTGAAAAACAATAGTAAAAATACTATGTATTTTTTGCAGTGAGCTATAACCCTGCATCACTTACACAAATACACCAGCCATGTGGTCACAGCAACTCATAGAGTTGCTCCTGTGTGTTTGAAAATAGGGTATTTAGAGATGGGGGTGTGGAGCAGAGTCACCACATTGAGGCTACCCCTGCTGCAAGATTGTAACATCACTGACTGACAGTCAAATATTCTCTGGTAGTCTTCCAGGCAGCCATATAAGTGACCACTGTACACCATATGTTTCGTATTTGTGGTCAGTAACACCAAATAGATCCTTACTAAGAGTCTTCTTAACACAATCTTGTTGCTGCAAATTACAAACTGTCAGCCTTCTCTAATCAGTTAAAAAGCAGACATATCCACCAGTATGACAAAGGAAAGAAAGAAGATTCAAGTGAAGGTGAAAATGCAGAGAGGTCAGTTTAATTCCTAAAATTTGCAGAAAAGACACTTTGCAACTTTGTTACAATTACAGGCAAAGCTTTGTCCCAAAATAAGCCCACAGAAAGTCATAATAGAGACATAGTCCAGAGAAATATAAACAAAACAGTTCAGCAGAAGCTGTTGGCAAAAGGGAATCAGGCTCAGATATCAGAATCTAAATTTTTAAGTCTGAGAGGAAATGGAAATCACTTAAATTCAATGAATGGTCATGCACTGATGCCCCATTCTAGGTGAAAACTGTATAAATCTAAAACTGTATTTTTGTAACAATTGGTGTTTTTGTACATTGTTTGCTGAGGGTAAAGCTATAAGTGGGAGACAGTACTTAGTTGGGGAGCAGAGCTGCCTTTGCACTGCATACTCTGATATTATCAGTGGCGATTTAATTGTCTGCCATGCTAAAACTACCTGGTTACCTTATAACCTTATAACTCATGACCAAGTAAGGGTATAGTGGAATTCAGAAGTAAGTTAATAAAGGAAAAGTTTCAATAGCTTCTAGACATTGGAGAGAAGACATGCAGGTTTGGAGTAGTTTGAGGCAACCTATTAATTTTGCCAAATAATAAGTACTTGGCTGGTTTATTTAATTAATTACATTACATAACACAACTGCAAGAGCAGAAAAAGAAGTTGCCTGTTCTCTTTGTCATATTCATATAGATAGTATCTTTTAGTTGCCTTTCCCTTACCTCCTCACTTTGCCTACCACCCATTGTGTGTTTTTTTCAGTGTCTCTTGTTTTACATTCCAGTGCCAGCTCAGGTAACCCATTCCATTTATCCAATTCTATCTCTGTGAAAAGGAATATCAGGTACTTTATAATGTGTAGACTGAACAAAATACCCCTAGTCTTCTAGGCATGTCTCCTCTCCTGTTTGCTTTTCATCTTTAGCTGTACGAGATCACACTACTCCCTAAGTGTCGTATGTTCCCGGACCATACCTCCCCATTCTTACCCAACCCCAAATGAAAATTGATTTAGCTTCCACAACATTAACTCACACCACCAATTCTGCACTCACTTTGCATTCTTTTTATTATTCATTAATTTTGTTTTTACATCCTATGTTTATTTACAGATATGAATGACAGGATAATATGACAGTCCAAAATTTGTCAGCTAAATAAAACTGTCTCACGTAAAACAATTCTGTAAGATTTTTTGCAGTTAATCTAGTAAATGCCAAGTGCAGACACACAAAAGAAAAAAAGACTGAAACTGCAGGAGAAGAGTGAATCTCAAACATCGATCTTCTTTAAACTTCTTTTATGCAGGGGGTGTTCTACACCACTGATGTGGGGGCAAGCCTACTACAACCCCCAAATGTATATATACTAAGTCTGAGATTTCCACACCGCAGCAAAAAGGGACTATTCTGAGAAATGACAAGACTGTTTTTTCGGCCATTTAGTCTACGTGTTTTGGGACTTGCTCTAGCAGATCCTGAAATTTCAAATGATTACCCATTTTTTTGTGTTGCTCTTCCATTATTCAAAGCCATCATTCAGTTACATAGATTATCATATAGTTCCCTGTTATTGTATTTACAGTGTTTTTAATGGGACATGATACACAAAATCAAAGACAATAGCATAGTCAAGATGGATTATAGTTTTGGGAAAACCTTCATCAAAGACTAACATATGAAGACTTTTAAAAATGAAAAGCCCTCAAAAAAGATATATTAAAATCTATCAACAGCGCACATATAAATTTAAGACATTTATTACTGTCACATGAACCTTCATAACTATCCTAAATGAAACAGATCTATAATTAATGCCTTTTGTTTGATGATCCTGAAATAGGTCAGCTTCCCCTCTAGTTTCATTAAACATAATTTGCACAGAAAAACATCCCCCAGGATTTAATAAAATCTGTGTAGGCACAGTGTAGAGCCTACACAGAATGGTACCCTATTCGTGTACATGGTTCCCCCTCGGCAGTGCACCATGCATATTAATCATGGTGCATTGCCAAGGGAGAGATGAGGAACATGGGCATTGGATCAGCATAGAGAGTGTAGTGTTAACTGTGTCCACAAATGAGTAAGACACTCCTTGCACTGTACAATTGTATTATATCAATGTAAGTTTTTCAAAAATAAAAACATATGTTTGTGGGGCGCAGAGTGCAGCAATGCTAAGCATTACCTAGACACCTGCCAGACATCTAAAAATAGAAAACAAATACATTTAATTAGTTATTAAAATGTCATGTTTAAGCATAGCTAGGCAAGTTTCTGCGATGTAGCACAGTGCTTAGCACTGCTTATACGTAGCTCATAGGTATATGTAAAGGTATAGCAGAATTCCATATATCCATGTATCTAAATGGGTAGAGTTATGGCCTCATGTGCACTAGGTCCAGGGTTTGAATACATGGAAGGGAAAGTGAGCATTAATTTTTAAAATACAAATTATAGCAATTAACATAAATTATGGCCCACTGCACTCAGCTAAGCACTGCTAAGCTCTGTTAAGACCTGCTAAGCACCTCATAAACACAATAATTTCTGAGTATGTTTATGCACTGCTCAGCTTCACTTAGCTGGTTTTTGCACTGATCAGCACAGCTGTGCTGGTTTGTGCTGTGCTAAGTGACGTGCCGCATTTTTAAATATTGCCCAATGGCATTTAAGGGTGGGAAAACAGGCTATATTAAGCATAATGGGGGGAATGCAGCATAATCCATTGGAGTTCTGTCTTTGAAAGATACTATAGCAGGTGTTGGAGAGGGTTCCCACTTTTGTGCACAGTGTTGGGGCATTCAGAATTCAGGGTCATGGTTGGACTCCTTGTAAAAAAACATGATGACTGGTTGCTGCAGGGAGGTTACCAGGGCTCAGAGTGTAAGAAGGAGGCCTGGGACCTGCTGGCACATGAACTCACCAGTGTGACAGGCATCACCCGCACAGGTGAGCAGGTACATCACCACCATGATGACCTAAAGTGATGAATGGAGGATCTCTTGCACACCTGGTTCCAAGAAGCTCGGCAGGGAATGCCCCACAAGTATGTAAGTAAAATTACCTCTGTTTCACCTATATCTAATCTGAATGTCTGCTAAATTGGTATGCATAATGGTGTGCGTCTCTCCCAACAGCTGCAGAGGAGAGGGCTCGCAACACCAAGGCGCATATGGGGCACTTGGCCAGGTTGCGCCTTGAGTATGGTGAATATGGCTGTATTATGCTAACTGTACTGAAATAAGCAAGAAATTGAAAAGCACTAACTGTAATAAAGTATATTCAGTAAAGTTTGTAATGCAATAAATATGGACTTATAGCTGTACTGCAATAACTGAATATTGCCAACTGTAGTGCAATAAGCAAGAAAGAGTAAAGCATTAAGTGCAAGAAAGTATATACAGTAAAGTCTGTAGTGCAATAAATGTGGAATTAGAGCTGTATTGCAAGATCTAATAATGACGACTGTTGTGCAATAAAAACTTGAAACACTGCCAGTAACTGCACTGATGTATATACAATAAAGTCTGTTGTGCAATAATTGTGGAATTAGAGCTGTTTTGCAAGAACTGAATACAGACAGCTGTTTTGTAATAAAACATGAAACAATACCACAAACTGCATGAAAGTATATACAATAAAATCTGTAGTGCAATAGGTGTGAAACTTGAGCTGTTTTGCAAGAAATAAATTATGACAACTGTTTTAAAATAACACATGAACCAATAGCAATAACACCAAGGTAAATTGTGAACATCAGGATTGTCTTGTTTTAGTCACTACAGTAGAGCTGTATGCATTCAGGCTATGAGGTAAGGTGCTGCAGTCAGGTATAAAGCTGTAATAGCTGTAGACTGAAAATATAATGGCAGCCAAATGTATTGTTTAACACATATAGCTTCGTTCAAGGCTGATTCTAGGCCAGTATTGTTCACATAATGCTCTGTCATCCACGAACAGCAGGTAAGCAATGTATATGGGTGAGATAGCCCACTCAGTGATCTGATATTGTTTGTTGACTTTGCAGATATTTCAACTCAAAAACAATAAATTGTGTACACCTGTAGTCTATATAGTAATGTGAAGATTATCTACTATCTCGTCATTCTAGTAGTCCATGCATGTGTATTCTACTGTCACTGCAGTCTAATATAAAACTATACCTGTAGTACTAATAACTAATAACAGGTCATATTTTGGCTCCAGGTAGCTCTAGGCAAATATCAGTTAGTGAGTGATCAGTAGTGACTCAGTAGCTCAGTTTGTTAAATGCTCTGTCTAAGCTACATTTTGCCACACATAGACCAGGATTTGAATCCAGTGCTATGTAGGACTAAATATTACAGTATCAGTCACATAATGTTTACAGATTCCCTCTCCAGAGGAACTACAAGTAAATGGGTGAGGTAGCCCATATTATGATTAAATAATTGTGTGTTTAGATGTCACAGACTGTTAAAATTACTAGCTAGCTAGCATCAAATAAAGGAAATAAATATAACAATATTAATGAAATGAAATAAATAAAATGTGTAATCATGGTATGGCTGTATGCCTGGGTTGTCCGTTAAATAGTTGCTGCAGGCAATTTATACATTCCATGCAGATGTCCTCTGCAGACACTGTTACTGGGTTCTATCCTCATGCCTGCCAAGCAAGGCATGATAGCCATTTAGTTTCTGTACTGTACACATACTTGCCTCTCAAGTGTCATGCTGTCACATAATGTAATTAGTAGTGCATAACCCCTCTGTCACAGGAATACAATTAACAGTTTTACCTAAATAGCAAAGTTTCACTACATCAGCTCACAGTATACCTTGGTAGTTATATAGGTCCACCTGATAGATGTGCAAGTGTTCTGTGTAGTTGTGTTTCTGCAGTTGTTACTACTTGGCCCATACTGTCCCATGTAAAAAGCTTGAGAGTTATGCATGTGCTACAGCAGCTATAGGGGACTTGTGCACATAAAGAAAGGACATATCTGTAGAGTAGATAGTAGTACTTTTGTCAAGCCTATAATGGTATTAATGGACTGTTTTTCTCTCTCTCCCCACTCCTTATCTCCATTTATTTATTATTCTTATTCATTGATTATGCTATACTATTAACATATGTTGTTACACTAAGCTGTATTTTGGGGCATGTGTTTTATTATTGTTATGTATTATAATGCCTGCATATTAACATATCTTGTGGAATTACCTATTTTGTTGGCCTTATGCTGTAACTGTTACATGCATGCTTTTAATATACTGACTGTTCTGTTATTAATTGTTGTGTTTCAAATAATATGCATTGAAATGTACTTGGTTATTTCCACAGTTCTAGCATGCTGTTATTACTAACAATATGTTTTGTTCATAACTAACCAACACTTATTGCCTTACCTCCATCAACACAGCATGTCAGGGTAGGTTGGTTCCTGCTGATCCACCTACCATGCCTCAGCTGGCTGTGGCACTGGGTCCTAACATGTCTGGGACACAGGCCGGTAGTACCCCTTCCACTGACCCTGCACCACCTGTGGCATTGGGTGGAACTGCCTCAGGGGTCAGGGCCCAGCCTCCCCTGGGAGCGGTATTGGAGGGGCTGTTTTCACTCAAAGACAACTGCCGGTCATTGTGCACAGGATAGTTCAGCTGACTTATGACCCATGCCTGCACCAGATTGAAGGCACACTGGCCAACCTGGTGGGGCAGGCTGGAACTGGCACCCAGCCTCCAGCACAGCCACCTTCGGGGCAGTGAAGGAGCAGTTTCTACTGTCCCACAGGTGGGGATGTGAGTCACACTGCTGCCATCTGGAGGCACGTGTATCTCAGAGTCCACAGCACCCACCCCATCCAATCTATTTACCCCTATCATGTGTCACACACTGCCCCTGTCTTCTGTCTTGTCTGTCTTGTCTGTCTGCAAATGCATCCTTTCCTGCCCTACTTACCTCCCACACTTACCTATGCCCCTTCCCCAACATTCAACTGTAACCTTATAAAAAAAATAAAAAAAAAATGGGCACCTGTCACACAAAAAAAAAAGCCAATAATTAGCTCTCCATTTCACACACATGTCCACTGGACACAATTAATTAGGTCCAGTTGGCTTGACAATGCATTTATGTTGTCCTCACTCCTGTGTTTGGGGTTTGAGAGTGCAAATTCATGTACAAATCTGTCCAAATGCACAACTGTTGTGTACAACAAAAGGATAGCTATGGTTCTTCCCTACACCCTTCCTACACATCCCTACCTACTTTTCACAATGTTTTTCTCCCTGATTGCCTCCATTTCACAACTGTCCTATTACCCCCTTTTTCTTTTCTTTCTTTTTTTTAGCTTGGGTTTGTGTGCGTTTGTGCGGGTTTGCTTGAAGTGATGCAATGAGGTGTACCAGACTGCTTTGCTTAGCACAGTTTAAATGAGCTGAAATGAACTTTAATAAGCTTTTCTGTTTATTACAGTGTTAGTCACATATAGAAAAAAAACACCACTGCCAAATCTCGAATCCAGGGCCCTCTCCCTGACACCACACTGCATTAGCTCACCATGCTACACAGGTCTTAGTTTAAACAGGTTTTTCCAACTAAACGTACTGAGTTCTGCTTGCAGTCATAGCAGGTATATGTCTCCTTTTACCAACAGCTTAATAATAAACAAAAAAATATGAATATAATTATAAATATATCTTGACAGTTCAGTATATTAATATAGCATATATTTCAATATAAATATAATATCAATATAAATGGAAATATAAACATAAAGTAACATAGTAATATATTAATATATTATATATTTAAATATGACTATACGGGTTTATATCACCATATCGAAAAGTAAAATGTCGAATGCTCACAATAGCGAAAGTGCCGAAATGTCGAGGGTCCGTTTTTGAGATTGCTGTACAGTGAATATTGGGATATTTGCCCTTTCCTCACTGTAGTGCGATCTCTGAGTTGGAATATATATTTAGTGGGGGGTGTGGGGGCACAGCCCACAACAATAACGAGTTAGACTTTCGGCATTTTCACTCTTGTGAGCGTTTGACATTTTGCATCTTCAATACAGTGATATAGATGCGACTATCATATGAATAAAAATATAAATATATATTAACCATATTAAGCCATGCTTATACACATGGATGTAAAACAGTTTCATACAACCTGTATATGTGAAAATATACCTTGCAAATACACATACACTTACTGGGACCTAGTAGCTCAGTGTGTTAAATTCCTGGTTTACAGTACATTTTGCTGCATGCAGTCCTGGGTTCAAATTCAGTTTTGTGTTGCAATTCAAGTACATTATTGTGCCAACAGCAAGTAAAGAGTGAGTCATGCATTATTAATCCACACAGGTTACCACTAATTAATGAACTGCTACCCCATTTTGCAGGTCAAAGGCCTGCAGGTAGGGACATACTGCACATATCTGTGTAGCATAACTATATGTTGCCTACTATTTTGGTATTGGCACTGTTGCATAACACATGTTACTGAATCACATGCCTTCATTGAACTGTAAAGGGTACCCTTACCCCAGCTCTGTTGTAAAGACAGGGCAGACACAGCAACCGTACATACATATACACCCTTATATACTCCAACGTGTTCACCCTCCCCCAATGTGTTCTAGCCTGTAGCAGGAGCTGCAGCCTGTAGCATATACAGCTGTACATAATGGTAGCTGCTACTGTTCTACCATACCCCCAACCCCCCCTTAGAAAAAAGAATCCGGACACAACCATACTCAATGTGGGGACAGAAGCCCAGAGTTAGGGATATGTTTTACAGTGTGCACTTACAAAGATAGTCAGGTAATTGAATAACAGCTGTTGCACTGGTATGCATATTCTGACAGGTATGAAGTCTGACACTCCAATTTGTGTGCCATTACTGATTGCAAAATGAAAAAAAAAAATCACTGGAAACCAGGGTAGAGTGAGCTAAAATCCTTTAGTAATTCCAAACAATTTTCCAGGTACACAAAATGAAGTAAAGTCCTTTAATGATTCCAAGCAATTTCCAGATACACAAGTAAAAACTTTCACACACAGGGCTTCGTCAGGCACATAACAAAAGCTAGTGTATGGTTTAAATACTGTGTAAAAGTCACATGTCTAAGTTAATAAGCAATTAAATGTCAATTTAGTTAAAGGAAAAGTAGCAAGAAAAAGTGAAGTAAAAAGAAAATAACTTTATGGCATATTATGATAAAATCTTGTAACTATACATTTAAAAATTATTATATTTATAAATTCACATGATTGTGTATAAGAACCGCATTGATAAAAATGGGTCTATATTATAACATCGAAGTCTTACAACTTCAAATGTTATAATATCGAACCCAGTAGAGTGAACGCTGGAAATAGCGAAGTTGCAGCACACCGAATACTTTCCTAGGGAAAGTATTCGGTGGGCCGTTTCTGCAGCTTCACTATTTTCTTGACTGTGGAGCGAAGGTTACGGACCAGGTTAAGGTAAGTGTGCGAACGAAGGTGATTGTGCAATTGGGTGTGGGTTAGGTGAGTTAGGGTTAGGTCGCGAGTCAGGTAAGTGTGAGATTGTGTGGACGTGAGGGTTAAGGGTGGGGTAGGTGAGTTAGGGTTAGACACTGGGTAAGGTGAGTGTGCGATAGTGACGGACCTTAGGGTTAGGGTTGGGTTAAGGTAAGTGGATAGCTAGTGGTATATGTATGGTTTAGTGTAGGTTTTGTGAAGTGTGTGTGGATTATTTATTTTGGTGTGCTTGTGTTGTGTGTATGTTTGTCGGAACAGCAAATTATTTCCCTGGGAAAAAAATTTGCTATTCTGACTGTTCGGTTTTCTGGTGTTTCACTCTACTGGGTTCGATATTATAACATTCAAAGTTGTAAGACTTCGATGTTATAATATAGACCTGATAAAAACACACTTTAGTATGCATAAAATTCACATTAATAAAAGTCACATTAATAAAAGTGTATGTGTGTGTGTGTGTGTGTGTGTGTGTGTGTGTGTGCACATATGTATATATATATATATATATATATATATATATATATATATATATATATATATATATATATATATATATATTAAACTGAAAATATGCATACAAAATAGATACAGTTAGATAATACAGTCCGAAATATGTTGACTTTAAACCTACACAGATTCATGTTTAGCTTTAAGTACTGGTTTTAGAGAGGCTACACCATTTAGCCCTGGGATGATATGGGCTATGAATTGTAAAATTCAGTTTAGTTCTGCTCTCTCATTCCTATGTTGTCACCTCTTATGTTCTCAAATAGAACTTCTAAAATTAAAAATTTAAAGTTATAGGATGGTCCCTTCTCAAGCTTGTGTTTGCATAAAGCATTAGTGGGTATATTTTTTGTTGTGTCATTACTGATGGCAACCCACAATGATCTGCCAGTGATTTGACAGATGACCACAACATCATGGAACACTGACCACACATATTAGGCAGAACTGTGGATATAGTGCAGACATCTCCACTGTTGACAGTTATGCTACCTACCCTCTGTGATGCAGTAGTCTCCATGACTCAGTAATGTCCATCTGAACAGCTAAGAAAGGAGCCCAGGTCTACATGAAGACCTTATATAGTGCACTGTGGTGGCATGTCATTGGCTAATGATAGTGCACTTCAGCTATTTTGATTGCAATTAGCATATCAGATCCAGACAGACATATGCTTAGGGTTATGGAGGCATCATAGTCTGACATCTGAGACTGCCTCCACCGCATTTGGGACACCCTGGATTGGTTGACTGATGCACTACACAGATGCTGAGCTGAGACAGTGTCTGTCTTAGACCACACGTTGTCTGTGCTGGATGGTCTTGTTGGAGTTGGACGTCAGACACATGGATGTAGGTCAACAACACCAGCTGCTGAGAGTCCATGTGGCCATGCACAGTCACACTCCCATAGTGGCAGTACCTCCAGCACTACAGAGAGAAGTGTGCTGTCCACACCACGACGTGGCAGGCCATGGGCACTTGGTTCTCGGCAGTCCCATGGTGGACATAACCCCAGCAGACAGCACTCACTGCCAGGTGTTAGCAGCATATCTGAGTTTGGGCATGGTGGTGCCAGTGCTACTCCTGGTAGACCCAGTTCCTGTGTTTGTGGCCAGAGACCATGATCTGTCCACTCTACCATGCATGGTCCACAGCTGTCCACCATTCACATGTGTGAGGCTAGCACAGGACTTACCTGTTTACATGCACACATTCAAACAGCACTGTCATATGCAGGTCACCTGCAGTCATACATGGCTCCTCTCAGTAGCCCATCTAACCTGCACCCCTTCCTGAGTCACACACATGCTGTCAACAGTTTGGCACAGCCTAGGCCTCCAGCACCCCCACACCACACACTGTGCATGTGATGATACTTGTGCCACATCCTTGTCATCTGTGCTATCAATGCAGGGAAATGCCACTATGAGTTTGATGCACAGGGTGATGTTATTACTACACATATGTAGTGCTGTTTTATTTTACCATGCCACTTGTGATCCACACCAGGTACTGTCAGGTAACAGGACTATGCATCAAACTTTGTGTATCCTATGTTGCATGATGTTGTAGTTATGGGAGTATTACAGAATGACAGGTGTGTCAGAGACCTGTATATGTTTCTGTTGCAGGGTTCTGAGGACACAAACCATGGACACATTGCATCAATACAGTTGCACAAAATGGCATGGCAGCACAGCAGATATATGACAACAGAAAGGTATGGGACTGTACGTGCATTGCTTCCTAGATGCATATGTGTAGAACAATGTATCATGGACAATGTTGGCAGTCAGCGTACTCATTCAGCCATACTTTCTGTTAAGGTCTGCTACCCTTGGTATGTGTCACATGAGTTTTCTGAACCTACAAATCAAAAAGGTGTGGTAACGAAGTTGACACGTACTAAATCCTGTGTCTGGGTCAGATAGGTGGCAGACATCAGTTATGCATTTATAGGGGGGGGCAGTTTAGGGCCAGCTGCTCATCACAGGGACATAAAATGCATAACCATTGCACAGAAACAGGCCACATGGGCATGTCCATAGTGCTGCAAGGGGCATACGTACACACTCACACAGAGCTGGCTGCTGTCAGATCAGAAACCCTACCTACACACTATCGCTTACAGTACTTATTGCATTTGTGAGTTTATCTGATATCATGCTGTCAGCCAGTGCTCTTAAGGTGGATGACATCAGCAGGCCTTGTAATGGAGGGCAATGTAGAGGCCAGCAGCTAGTCACAGGGCCTTAAAATACATAACCATTGCACAGAGACAGGCATGTCTGTAGTACTGCAAGGGGATATATTTACACATACACAGAGTTGGTTGATGTGAGATTAAAACCCCTACCTATCCAGTAGTACACACTATAGTTTGCAGTATTTACTGCACATGCCACAGGTTATATCTGTTGTATATATGAATGCAAGCACAGTACTTTTGGAGTACACAAAGTAGCCTTGTGTTAGCGTGCGTGGCTTGCAGAGTGATATTGTTGGTAATGTTATTGTATCTATTGTCTTAGGAATGATATACCTGTTAATAGCCCTGCTATGTGTGTACAATTACCGGTATGGCCTATATGGCCGGTTGCAGTTAGATAAGTAGGCATGTGGCCAGGGACAATATGGCTTGTCCAAAGCATGCATTGCAACCATTGTACATTACCAAACCTACTCAACTGTGTCTGCCTACAGGGTGACATTCCACAGGCACAAGTGTCTGTGGGTGAGTGAACTATGAGCTGTTGCGAGCTTGGTCTGGTCTCATCAGACAACTTTTGTGATGTGTATGTGCAGATAACCCCAGCATTCAGGGGGTATGTGGGGACATTCGTACACCCCCCCCACACACACACACACTCACACACACATACACACACACACACACACACACACACACACACACACACACACACACACACACACACACACATATGCATGCACACACACACACACACACACACACATATATATATATATATATATATATATATATATATATATATATATAAATGTGTATAATGGGGTTTTCTCTTTACCTGTTGCTGTGTGTGCACACATTATGTAAATATGTTATGTAGATATATATGAAGAGTCTGTGTATCATTGTACTTTATATAACTATATATATATATATATATATATATATATATATATATATATATATATATATATATATATTGTTATCATATATCATATCACATTCTGATAGATACACTAATCATGTGTGAGGGGGATATGGACAGACAGATATGTATATGTAGCTGTCTGTTTATGCAGACATATTTCCACCTAGCAGGTCTTTATGAGGAAGAGGCAATAGACTTGCGCTCAGGTTAGCTAAGGGTGGGAGCATGACCAGTATGACTGTCAGTACTTACAGGTTGATTCCAGGGCAGAGCTAACTGTACTCTGGTGCAGGATTTTGTGTGCTGCAGACATTGGCTGCTGCACCTGTTTCTGTAATGCAGAACTTCTTTGCACTTGTCCAAGACATTCCTTGACAGTTTGCTGTAGTTAATATGTGACTCATACCTGTCATATGTACAGATTTTCACAGAGTATCCAAATTTTGACTCATAGTTATAGGCTGTTGTACATAAAAGTGTGGTCTAGAAAATTAGTGGCAAATCATTACAGATTGAAGTTAGAAATAATGACATAAATTTGGTTTTCAGACTCCATACCCATCAGGAAATTCATGCTAATGCAAGAACTGTTATTCTATCAACTTTCTAAGTTTGTAAGAGCAATATTTGTATATTGTCTCTTTTCTTAGGCCTTTGTCCCACTTTTATTCCATGGGTTTTCCCAGATGTTTTGCTCTAAGAAGTTGAGAGGTATGATGTGACTGGAGTACATGATGTAGCACCACACACAGGGGGACAATCTGCATACCTCTCCCTGTACATGTTTCTGCAGAATGCCCAGTATTTTGCCCCACATCTGGTCTGTTCCTCATACATTTGTGGTTTTCCAGTAAAATAATGTAAAATGCAGTCACTGAATTGTAGCTACTGACACATTTAAGTGCATGGCCGTTACATCCTGCAGCTAACCTAACATGTTTCAACCTATTATACCAGCCACCCTCTAGGTTACTCAGAACATATATAATGTCTGTCTGTAGGTTTGGCCCTTTGTCCCCTCCCATCCTCTCTGGCTTTGTCCAGCTTTCTTGCAGTAACAGCTTGAGGGGTTATGGCAATCTGTGTGAATACCACAAGGCGGGTACCTCACATGCAAAAGATGTAGATGCTGCCAGATTTGAACCATTAACACCATCACCCATGCTAATGTCCCTAGCCTAGTGTGCCACACCAGCTGCCAGACAGCCTGGTTTTATTTCTCACACTATGTTCAGCATACAGACATACATTTTCACCCCTGCATTACGTGGGATAATACAACATATGGCCAGTTTCCCTGTCACAGCTCTGGAATTGTCAGGTTTGCTGATATATCATTGCAGACTTACTGTTGCAGCAGTTGTATTGTAACACTGATGTGATGGGGGTGGGGAACGACCAGCCCATGCTCTGCTGGCATATACAGTCGTGCAACTGTCATGTGACCCCACAGTTTGCCATCTCCCTTTAACACTGTACTGGATTGTCCAGCCATGTGGACATGTGAATATTATGGGACACATACTATTGCACAGAGTACCTTTTGTCCCAAGTGGCTATTACATCTCTGCAAATAGACCAGCAGCCCACTATATTCCCTTGCATACATGTGGCAGATCTATATATATGCTACCATATTGTAGTATCCCTACAAGTGGTGTATAGGAGAGTGACTTACCTTGTGAATGCAGTCATTGACACACTTGTAGTTCAGGGCTGACTCTCTCTGATGCATGCAGTACACAGCCAATACATGGCCAGATACAGGTTGTGTGGGTTGCCTGACATAAATTTTAGTATATGTATGGGAGATAGAGTAAGATGTCAGTCCCTAGGGCCTAGGTTGTCAGTGCATGTGCTATACATTGTCTCTTGGCCAAGGCCAGGGCATATTGGGCATGCCTATGTCTGTCTACAGGGACAACATCAGGGGGTTCCCCCTCCAAGTCCACCTGTGGGTGTGGCTGTGAGCACCTAGACACTGGTGGGGAGCTCACATCCTTTCCCTTTGCTGTTCCTGCTGCAGCTGTTTCTGCATGATCATAGTGTGCAGCATGGCACACACTGTGAACATCTGTGCACATGTGGCTGGAGAGTAATGCAGGGCTCCACCAGCTATATTGAAGCACCAGAACCATGACTTCAGCAGCCCAAACACATGTTCTGTGACGTTCCTAGTTTGTGCGTATGCCTCATTATGGCATTCTTCTGTGGGTGTGTGTACATTTCTGATGGATGTCATCATCCAAGGTTCAGGTTTGTAGCCAGCATCCCAAAGTAAATGGCCATATGGGATGTCCCCCCCTAGCAAACATCTGGTACAGCTGTGATGAGTGCCAGATATGAGAGTCGTGATAACTGCCAGGGCTGCCAGCACACACATTCATGATAATGCCCTTGGCATTGCACACAGCCTGGCACTTGATGGAGTGATACCCCTTGCGGTCGACGTAGATTATACCCTTCTCACTGGGTGGTGCCTTGATGTGTACATAAGTGCAATCTATGGCGCTCAGTACCTCAGGGTAGTGTGTTACATGGTAGAAGAGTTGCATTCTGCTGGCCCTTTCCTCATGGATATGAGGTAAATAAATGTGCTCACTGGTACGTGGTAGCATGACATCCAGGAACTAGTGGAGCACCCTGGATGCTGATGCCTATAAGACCCCCATCATGTCCCCAGTTGGTCTTTGGAATGTACCTCTAGCTAGTATCCTAAGGGCTACACATACCTTTGTTTCCACTGGGATAGGTTCCCCTCTGCTGGGTCTGGGCCTGAGTTGAGGGTGGCAGAGCTCACTGAGATGTTGTTGTAGTATGTCCCTGTCCACTCTGTAGCACTCTACAATCTTCAGCTCATGTGGCTCCTGGAAGGTTACCCTTGGGCCTAAACACTCTTCTCCTTCACAATCTAGGTCTGTTGTCACCAGCAACAGCAGCACTGCCTTCAGCATCTAGCACATACAGATGTAGTAGACCTGCAGCAGCCCCTAGCACTCCTTCAGTTAAAATTCCCAAGTTTGTGTTCTACTGGTGCAGAGTATAGGGGGGAAATCAAATTGTAGGGTGTATGCAACCTTTATCGTGCTCTGCTGTAGGTGCAGCCTGTGTGATTGACTATCTATGATGAATTCCACCTGCCAAGTGCATAATTAAGGGGTCTTAATCGCCCCAGTTTAAGTGTAACAGGGGTCATCAGTAATTAATATATCATTAATATATCATTGGCTCCCTCAGCCACTTTTTTTTTGTGTGTGTATTGCCTTCCTCACTCAGCACAGCAGCACACCACACAAACATGCTGAAACACGCTGAAACATAAAGGTTAGCAGTCACTGGACACCCCCCCCCAGCTGAGCAGAGTGCCACACCATGCAAAGAGGTGCCACACCACCTTTTGATCTTAGGTACCTCTTCTGTGGCCACCAACATGATTCTGTGCTTACATGGATGGGATCTGCGGACACGGATACTCATTTGTGCTATTCAGTAACCCCAGCTCATTTGCTTGGGGATCTGTGCACAAAACCTGGAAACTACATGGTTCCAGACCCTGCCTCATTAGCAACCACAGCTGTTTACCATTGCACATACTCCATGCAGGGTCCTATAATACATTACTGTCACATACTACTACATATGGTTTTCACCCTTTTTATTTTTTTTTTCATAAAAATATGTTTGCGCACTTCGATGCGCCACACAAACCCAGATTATTAAAAAAAAAGAATTTAAATGATTTTCCATACAGTTTTGAACACACAGTGGATAACTTTGCATCCTATGCTATTTTTTCCACTCTAAGTGCACTTTTATAGCCCCTGGTGTTAGTTTTACATCGTGTACATGGACGTTTTCTGTGTACATAATGAACACCAACACGGGGTCTGCACAACTGCCTATCTGTTTGCTGGATCACTCTAGCACCCTCATTTTCATGAAATTCACCTGCTTATGAGGTGATTTGCATACCATGGACACAAGTGTTGGCACACTTGTGCACGCCCCTCAGCTCTGTTTACTAGATCGTACATCTGCTTACTTCCATGTAATATGCCTACATGGAAAAAAAGTCTGTGCATGCTTTATTAATTTCCCCCCTCTGTGAATTTCAAGCAGTGATTGGATTCTTCAGCACAATTATGCCATAACACTGATTTATGCTAGTATTGCTTTTCTTATGAAGCCTGCA
Source organism: Protopterus annectens (assembly GCF_019279795.1). Classification (NCBI taxonomy): domain Eukaryota; kingdom Metazoa; phylum Chordata; order Ceratodontiformes; family Protopteridae; genus Protopterus; species Protopterus annectens. The sequence continues at coordinate 355,363,799 of NC_056737.1, read as the reverse complement.
GAAAGTGCTGTTATGTACCCAACATTAAGATTAATACTTTGATTTTCTGAATTTATACTATTAATTGCATAACTGTGTGTAAAAATATATTTACAAACCTCATTTGCAAAGCATCATGATACGTATGCAAATTGCACCTGAATAATTAAAGTGTTGTATAATGGTAAAAACAACATTCACAATGACACATAACAGCCATGCTCCAATAGATATGAAGATGCAAGATACCCAATGATTTAAGTCACAGTCACCCTTCTGTAACAATACTGTTTTGTATTTTATTGGCAGTACAGTCCTTCTGCTGACAGTAATCAAAGTGGAACACCTGAAGTCAAAAGTCACAACCAATAAATCCAAAAAACTCCAGTTGTTATCCAAGGTCAATGACAGCCACCTCCAATATATTCCACACACTTTTATTGTAGAAAAACACACACTAGCACCACAAAATACATCAACGGACTTAGCGCTTTCATTTCCTAACCCGGAAACATCATCAGAATCAACTCTGTCTTCCCACCTTACAACTTAAATAGACCCAACAGCTTTCCCATTGGTCATACGTTAATTGAAACTAATATTTAAAAAACACATCAATCTACTTAAATACAATTATACTTATTTGATTTTATATAACTTTTATAAAAATCTTTCATAAAAATGCTTGCATAAATACTCCATATTAAATAAATAAATATATATAAATATATAAAACATATAAAGCATATTGCACATAATTACATTTTTTACACAATATTAAAAATGGCTAATACATCATTGTGTTTGTATGACTGAATATTAATTATTTAATATTTAATATTTAATACCTATTTGCTCTAATTCTAAGTGCTGGCACAAGTGAAATATAGTCATTAAGGCCCAGTGGGTTGCAAACATCCAACTGTAATTGCAATATTAACTCCCTTAATTCCAATTGGGCTTCCCAATCCCCACCCCTTTCATTTCTTTTGACCTGTTCAATGATCCAAAATTTAAAATCAGCTTGAGGACATGTTACTGTATGTCTGAAAAGGGCATTAGTTTCTCTCTTTCTGTTAATGTCATACATGTGCTCATATATCCTATGTTTCAGACTCTGTTCCGTCTTCCCTATATAATATGAACCACAAGTTATACATTTATCTAAATAAATTATACCCTTAGACTGACAATTGTAATATACCTTAGGATAAAATGACATATTAATACCCTCTATTTCTAACGTCCCTTGATTATATACAAACGGACATTGCGGACACCTGCCACATTTGTACATTCCAGCCTTATTCTTACTTCCTTCTTGTTCTTTTTCAAAAATTTATTTTAAGTTCCTGTTCTTCTTGTACCCAAATTTCAAGTTTCTAGAGAAAATTTTTATACTATTAGGCATGAATGAAAATAATATCCAGTTTTTATATATTATATTCTTTATACCCCTTGTATCTTGGTTATAAGTTAACGTCATATACACATCCCCTGTTTTATTTCTCACATTTTCATTGATCTTATCTTGACTTTCTACCAATTCTCCATCATTATTCTGTCCTTTCAATAAAAGTGGTATGTATTTCTCATTCCATCCTTTCAATACTTCTTCTTTAATGCTTTCAATAATCTCCACAGGGTAACCCCTTTCTTCAAATAAACTTTGTATACATTCTAATTCATCCCTAATATCCTCTTTTTCAGATGTCATCCGTATCGCCCTAATCATTTGGCCCTTAATAATGTTTCATTTTTGTTTAATATCGTGGTTACTGCTATAGTATAAATATGAATTTGAAAAACATTCCTTCCTATACAATTTAGACTTAAATTTCTTATTAAAATTATCTTTCAAAATAATAGTGTCTAAAAAATTCACTTGTTCATCCCATATAATATATGTAAATTCTAAAAAAACTGTAGTGTGATTAATATATCTAACAAAATTGTCCATTTCTTCTCTAGGCCCCTTCCAAACCAGACATATGTCGTCCAGAAATCTAAAATATGCTTTGATAAACTGCTTATACCTTGAGTCAAAAATAAAATGTTTTTCCCATTATAATAATACTATATTAGCTACTATAGGGGCACAAGCTGCCCCCATTGGTATTCCATCAATTTGGTGGTATAACTCTCCTTGGTAATATATAAAGTTATTTTTCATCACCAATTCTACACTTTCTAGTATTAAATTAAAATCTCTACTATCCACAAATTCAAATTCTATCATCATTTCTTCCAACCATTTTAACCCCAATTCATTTGGAATCACTGAAAATAAATCTTTAACATCCACTGTAATAAACCTATAATCCTCATCATACATTAATTTTCCAATCTTTGTAAGGAAATCCCACGAATCAATAAGTATATGCGGTAAAATTTATAAAAAGGTTTAAGCTTTGTAGCCACATATATAGCCAAAGACTCAATTTTGGACCCTCCAGATGAAACAATAGGTCTCATTGATGGGTCCGTGGGGTTCTTGTGTGCCTTTGGTATTCCGAATATGCTTGAAATAAATGGTTTAGGTACTCTCAAAAAAATCATACAATGTTTTGTCTATAGCCCCTTGCAATAGATTATCTTCCAAAATCAAATCAATCATATGGTAGGCTATATTAACTTAATTCCACGATACTTGGTTTTATCTACCTTCCACATTTAAAATTTCAAGCATTTTCCCCATATATTCCCACTTTTGCATTATAACAACACCTCCCACTTTGTCCGGTTTCATAATTCTAATTTCTTTATTGCTGATAATTTCGTTCATGACTTTCTTTTCTTCCAGACTAATATTATTGGGATACCATTTTCTTCTGTTTCTATAATAACCTTTAATGTCATTACTTAGAATTGTTTCGAAATTAACTAAATCCAGTACCAATGGGGAATTAATAATACTTTTCTTTTTCAATGGATCAGTCGTAGTACCTCCTTCAAACATAGTAGCAAAATTCAAATTTCTAATAAACATCTTGGTGTTCAGCAGTGTATTGGCTAGATTCCCTCTCCTAGTTGGAATAAACTTAAAACCTTTTTTAAAAAGTTTAAAATGCCTTTCATCCATATCCACCCCTGCATAATAGTATATTTTGAAATTTTCCATCTCATATATACACCCTTTCTTAACAATAACCCCCTGTTCTGTATTTGTAACACTTATCTCCTTTCCCAGTGTTCTCTGGGTGGGTACATAGGCTGTGCATAATTCCTCTGAAGTTTCCAATATGGCCCCTATTGCCCCTTCCCTTGCCTCCCTACCCCCCTCAATGTCATCTGTGCATATGTTGGTTCTACTGCTAAATTCCTTATTCTCTCGGATCTCCTTGGCGGGTCCACCTCTAAAGGGATTTCCCTGCCTTGTCCTTCCATTGTCTCTACATAAACATCATGTCCACGGCTTCCTTCATTAAAGTATGTTCCATTTCTTTTATCAAAACTTTTAACAAAAAGATATGAAGATGCAAGATACCCAATGATTTAAGTCACAGTCACCCTTCTGTAGTAGTACTGTTTTGTATTTTAGTGTCAGTACAGTCCTTCTGCTGACAGGCCAGAGACTGCATTTCATTTTTGCCATAATACTACTGAACTTTATAACATCACTGATAAATATATTGCAACATATTGAGGTAAACAGCAATATAGACATGCATATACTATAGGCAACATCAAACATTTATGTATTGATCATAATAAAATCATAATGATTAAGGAAATAAGAACCACATATGTCTGCTGTCTAATACACATGGGAGTCTTTGGCATCTGTAATATAACAGGCTTTGCATTTCTAACACTTGGAGGGCAGCTTGAGACTTTTGTCTGTTAAGGGATGTCTAGTGCTCAAGTGGACCAGAGGGCCAGGGTTATATCTGACATCCTGATACATGCAGACTACTGGTTTATTATATATTCTCAAGCCTTGTGTGCACCAATGACAATGTGGGAAAATGTTTGTATAGACAAAGTCTATCCAAAGCTTTAATTTTCTGTTAACATTATGTGAAAAACAATGTTTTTTTTCTTGCTTGTGTTACACTCCCTGTTTTCCATGTGGTTGGCTTCCTCCACATTGGGATTCTGATAAAAATAAGATTCTGCAGATGAAATGTACTTATAGTCAAAACTATAGCAGATAAAAACAGAAAGTCAAAAATAATTATGTAAAAGAGCATACAAAAAGTAATACAGAAAACATGAGAGGTGACAAAATCCCTTACCTGCTGAACAGAAAAATGATAAAATAAAGGGAAAAAATGACACGTCAGTAAACTGCACCACAAACAATAGATGCCAGCAAGTTTTACAAGGGTCCAGCTTCATATAGTTTTTCACCTTCATGCATTCTATCTCATTTGGAAAGAAATCCAAGTACAGTGCTTCATCTGGAGTAAGTGGAATCTGTCTAGGTATGTTATCACATTTTATAGTCCAAATTACATAGATAATTTTAGCCAAAATCAGCCAAAATGTAGCAGAGTGACACATAAATCAAAATTCTGATTCTTTGCAGTTGTCAGAGCTTGCAACAGTACTTAATGGGCACAATAAAGAAACGGTATTCCTGAGCAGGATGCCAGGGAGAAAAATAAAGAAATATACCAGTAGAGGAATTCCCATTGCCTTGTCCAGCACAGTGGGACACAATGGGTAACCACTCACTATGCTTTCCATAACTGAGCATAAAGTCATCTATGCCAACATTGTTCACAATACAGACTAGAACTTTACTACATATCTCTGGAAAATTCCATCTTGGAACTGCCCACTATTTAGGAGTTGTCTATAAAGCACTGTGAAACCTAATACCACTCCTTTTACTCACCTAAAAAGCTTCAGACTTAGATGGAGTGACACACACTGATTCAAACCAACCAGCTTTTGCCTAAAATAAAACTTCTCCAGCCATTAAATTGGTGGAGCTCCCACCATGATATTTTTTTTAATAAGAAGTTTCTGACCCCCTCATATAACCACCAAGGCTTCTTCCCTTGTATATCCATCAGTTTATTGTTTCTTCCTGACCTCCAGTGTCCAGGTGCATTATAAGAGAAGTATAAATGACAAGGTGACACCTGTTGTCCAGTGACGGTTAGGGACTTTTTTTGATTGTTTTTGTTGTGTTACTCCTCCTTGTGCCAAAAAAAACATAATGCAGTATCTCTTGAGCCAGTCTCCCTACAAATGCATGTTTACACACATCTCTGATTTCCACCTAGGGAGCTTTTGGAATACTTGACCACCTTGTTTACTTTGAATCCCAAATTCCAAGAATTGTACTATCTGGCCTCTACAGGAGACACTTTTCTGATAGAATTCAGCCAGCAGCCTCCCTCCCCCAGGATAAGCAACCAAGTGTCATTCTGTCTCTTATTCCCCAGCTGGTTCTCCAGTGTCCAGTGCTTTGGTTGCTGCATGATCCCAGGTCATTTATGGTGTAGTCAGGGAAAAAACATTCACATTGTAAAGCTGGCCTTTATCTTAATAAAAATGGCAAACTTGAAAAGGCCTTCAGTTAGTTGCAGGAATTAACTTACATGAGTGGACATTTGCTGTGCTGCTAGTATGTGACAAATGACATTGCTTTGAGCCAGCAGTTATATGAATGTCAGCTCACTGAAGGATGTACACAGCATAAGCAAAAGTGGGGAAATCCGATTATTACCATGTATATTTTTTTTTATTGAGGGTTTCCGACCTCACAGTTAGTATTCTTATATGGGGGAGGGGTTCTTTAGCATCCAAAAAATTTGTTAACTTTAAATTCATTGGAGCAGTTTTGACACGTGAATTCAATGCATATTATTTACAAGCAAACTCACATTAGTTGATAAAGATTACAGAAACATAAACTGCTACACAAAATCCCTGCTCCTGACAAACCAATTATGCCTTTATCAACTTTTCTTTTTATGAATTTTCTCTCTTTTGGAGTTTAAACCTATTACTGTATATGGCAAGTTATTTCAGGACTAAGCATCTAGGACTGAACTTCAGATGTGATATCTAAAGCTTTCCTATAGGATGTTCTACAAGCACTCAAAGACGACTGTCTCAGAGCTAGGGATTAGAGTATCTTGAGCTTGGGTAGGCTGCTGGTCACTTTGTGCTTGAAGTCAAATTTGAGCAGCTGCCGCAATTTACTTGAATGCATTATTCCAGTTTGCGTCAGGCAAATGTGGCAGCAGTGGTGCGGGGTGGTAGGGGGTGGGAGTGTAGATTAAGGCAAGGGTCAGAAAGGGGGGGTTAGGTTTAGGTAGTGAGAAGGAGGATTTTAGTAGCAAGAAAGGAGTTTTAGAGTTAGGCAGTGGAGGTAAGATTTACAGACAAGGAAGGGGTAGGAAGCAAGAAGGGTGTGTTAGGGCTAAGGGGTCCTGGTAGGGCTATACAGTTTTATAGATTGGGATAAGTTATGGGAGATCAAATTAGCGGGACGGAGAGAACCTGCAATTGCTTTTTTGAGCAAGTATCAGTGACCAAGTGTGACTTGAACAAAGAGCATGTGAGAATTTGTAGTAGACCGTTTCCTGTACATATGCATTGAATTTTTATTTATCTGAATTTGTTTGCTGAAGTAAGGCATTGATCCCAATAGATCATGGTAGTTTATATTCAAACAAAGTAAACATGTGAATGTCAATGTCTTTACACAATCATTGAGGCATTCCAGGCATAACTACAGAGTGATACAAATATTTCATACAATTGTTTTAATTTATATAGTAAACTCACTTTTATTACTGCTGAAAAAAGCTTAATGCTATAAGTTAATCAAGGGGTGATAATTTTAAGTATGGATATTGAGAGAAGACTTTCCCTAATTTCACTGATGCACTGAATTTACCTACCGAGGGTGACATGAGATTTTACTAATGTTCTGCTTCTACATAATGGAAGTTAATCTGTGGACTCATCAAAATGTGGACTAGTTAAGCAGCTGAGTTACACGAGAGAGTATGTGTATAGTACAAATAATGAACAGCAGAAAGTAGGCAGAGGTAGAAATAAATAGAGTCACAGGTAGATCAGTAGCTGTAGAAAAAAAATAATACTACTCTAAGGAAAAAAACACTGTACATGATGTCAGATTAAAAACTAGGTAGGGTGGATTTTTAGAAAGCATTTGTAAAAGAATTAGTAGCCTGAAAAAGGAATGGTTGTAGAAGTCAGGCGAGAGATTTTGTATGGTGGCTTTCTGAAAGGGAATTTGCACTTAGCAGTATTACGCAGATATTGTTTTAAGGTAGACGTGAATTCAAGGTAAATGTCAAGCTTTTGGAATATGGAATGTAAGGATTCTCAGAGTTCCGGGGTAAGAATGGAAAATCTATGGCTGCTGCAATAGAGTTTGTTGCTTTGTCTAATGGAAAACCTGACAGCTTAGAAAAGAAAGGACTATATATATATATATATATATATATATATATATATATATATATATATATATATATATATATATATATATATAATTTAGTATTGTTTAATTACTTTTATATAAATGTCAGTTTGCCTATATCACAATAGTGATAATTCAATAAAGGTGTTTAAAAAAGCCAAAAAATATATATGTATAAAAAAGCTAAAAAAAAAAGACAATAGAAATAAAATATAGTAAATATTTTGTTCTTGGAAACATGCCATGCCCTAAATTCCCGCAGAAAAGGAGACAATGTGGTGGAGTCAAATCATTATATGTAGAAAGGCAGCTTTAGATGCATTTGGTACTGAGTGTACATATTTTGTTGCTCTTTATTTTTTTTTCTTACATTGGACAACAAACATACATCTGACATATTGCTCAGTCTGACTAATTCAGCATTTACTTGAACGATATCAGCAGTATATTCTTATGAAATTAGAACTAAAATAATATTTATTGGAAAGTGTCATTATATCATTATAAATGTTATAACAGTAGCTGCATCTTTTAAAATTTTTTCTGCTAGGAATGCAAATATTTGAGATTGTTTTATTTGGTTGTCCTAGAGCTATTAGCTTATGCGTTCTCACATATATAACTGACTATCCAGCTTCATGTCATGAAAATTTTGTAAGAGGATACTGAAGAAATGTAGAGATACAGACTTCTGTAAAGAAGCTTAAGTTCAGGACAGAATCATCCTCAGAGACTGAGAAAATGCAACATTTGCAAACCATTCAGTTTAAAACAAACTTGTAGCCATTAATACTCTTCCCTTTATGATATGAAATCTGTCAAACATATAGATGATGCTATGAATTTAGAATTTAGACCATGAAAGAAATATTTCTGTATGACTGTTATTTTTTTATGTTGTAATAACCTCTGCTATTGCAGCAGTACTGTAAGTTTGTTGGCCACTCCATTTTGATAGAGAACCTTTGTAAAAGGACTTCAGGTATCTATATATAATCCAACATTTTATATATATATATATATATATATATATATATATATATATATATATATATATATGTGTGTGTGTGTGTGTGTGTGTGTGTGTGTGTGTGTGTGTGTGTGTGTGTGTGTGTGTGTGTGAAAAATATGTATTGAATCATTAATTTAATCATTCATTTATTCTTTCACTCAGTATTTCATTAGTTCTGTATTTACCTGCTTAATCCACTGCAGAGTTGTGAGAAAGCCAAAGTGAAAATCCACAATTTTTCAAACATAATTGCACTACAAATAAGATATTTGCAAAACTGATGTCATAAGTTTATTTGGTATTTACTGAACTTGCTGGCAGTCATTCACTCAATGGCATGTTGGTAACCTGAGGTTGCCAAAAAATTCTTACTGTTACAGTCAGTATTAGAAGGTCAACTCAGTGAATCTGCTTTACAGACTTGTAATTTTCTCAATCATTGTGTGGCCTGGAGACAGTTTAATTAAGGAGGTGTAGGTGCACAGTTTTCTCTGTTATGTCTGTGTGTGTGTGTGTCTATATATATATTATAACCCAGCCACTGGGGATGCACAAGCCAGTGCATTTCTTTGTGCCGGTCCCAAGCCTGGATAAATGGGGAGGGTTGCGTCAGGAAGTGCATCCGGTGTAAAACTTCGCCAAAACATTTCATGCAGTCACCAAGAAAAATTTTTATACCAGATCGGTCAAGGCCCGGGTTAACAACGACTGCCATCAGTACTGTTAGCCTACAGGGTGCTGGCAGAAATTGGGCATCTGTTGGCCGAAGGATGAGAAGAGGCGGAAGACATGGCCGAAGGGAGGCGAAGAGGAGAAAGGCTAGGACTGTGGTAGTGAGGGTCGGAACTTTGAATGTTGGCAGTATGACTGGTATAGGGAGAGAGCTAGCTGATATGATGGACAGAAGGAAGGTTGGTATATTGTGTGTGCAAGAGACCAGATGGAAAGGGAGTAAGACTAGGTGTATCGGAGGTGGGTTCAAATTGTTTTATCATGGTGTGGATGGGAGGAGAAATGGCGTAGGAGTTATTCTGAAGGAACAGCATGCTGAGAGTGTTTTGGAGGTGAAAAGAATGTCGGATAGAGTGATGTTTATGAAGCTGGAAATTGATGGTGTAATGATGAATGTTGTTAGTGCATATGCTCCACAAGCTGGATGTGCAATGGATGAGAAAGAAAAATTTTGGAGAGAATTGGATGAAGTGGTGATGACTGTACCCAAGGCTGAGAGAGTGGTGATTGGAGCAGATTTCAATGGGCATATTGGTGAAGGGAACAGAGGGGATGAGGAAGTGATGGGTAGGTATGGTGTTAAAGGAATGCAGAAGGTCAGATGGCAGTGGATTTTGCGAAAAGGATGGACATGGCTGTGGTGAATACGTATTTTAACAAGAGGGAGGAGCATAGGGTGACATACAAGAGTGGAGGAAGATGCACACAGGTGGATTATATCTTATGTAGGAGGGCCAGTTTGAAGGAGATTGGAGACAGAAAAGTGGCAACCGGAGAAAGTGTCATTAGGCAGCATAGGATAGTGGTTTGTAGGATGACGTTGGCTATCAAGAAGAGGCGGAGGAGGAGTGTGAGGGCAGCACCAAGGATCAAGTGGTGGAAATTGAAAAAGGGTAATTATGAGGTGGAGTTCAGGGATGAGTTAAGGCAGGCACTGGGTGGCAGTGAAGAGTTACCAAATAGCTGGGTAACTACAGCAGAGCTAGTAAGGGAGATGGCTAGAAAGGTGCTTGGTATCACATCTGGACAGAGGAAGGATGACAAGGAGACATGGTGGTGGAATGAAGAAGTACAGGAGAGTATACAGCGAAAGAGTTTGGCAAAGAAGAAGTGGGATTGTCAGAGAGATGAAGAAATTAGACAGGAGTATAAGGAGATGAGGTGCATGGCAAAGAGAGAGGTGGCAAAGGCTAAGGATAAGGCATATGAAGAGTTGTATGAAAGGTTGGACACTAAGGAGGGAGAAAAGGACCTGTACCTATTGGCTAGATAGAGGGACTGAGCTAGGAAAGATGTGCAGCAGGTAAAGGTGATAAAGGATAATGAGGGAAACATACTCACAAGCGAGGAGAGTGTGTTGAGGAGATGGAAAGAGTAGTTTGAGGGGTTGATGAATGAAGAGAATGAGAGAGAGAGAAGGTTGGATGATGCAGGGATAGTAAATCACAAAGTACAATGGATTAGCAAGGAGGAAGTAAGGATAGCTATGAAGAGAATGAAGAATGGAAAGGCTGTTGGCCCAGATGACATACCTGTGGAAGCATGGAGGTGTTTAGGTGAAATGGCGTTGGAGTTTTTAACCAGATTGTTTAATGAAATCTTGGAAAGTGAGAGGATGCCTGAGGAATGGAGAAAAAGAGTTTTGGTACCGATTTTTAAGAATAAGGGTGATGTGCAGAACTGTAGTAACTACAGAGGGATAAAAACTGATCAGTCACAGCATGAAGTTATGAGAAAGAGTAGTGGAAGCAAGGTTAAGAAGGATGTGATGATTAGTGATCAGCAGTATGGTTTCATGCCAGGAAAGAGCACTACAGATGTGATATTTGCTCTGAGAGTGTTGTTGGAGAAGTACAGAGAATGTCGGAAGGAGTTGCATTGTGTTTTTGTAGACTTAGAGAAAGCATATGACAGGGTGCCTAGAGAGGAGTTGTGGTATTGTATGAGGAAGTCAGGAGTGTCAGAAAAGTATGTAAGAGTGGTACAAGGTATGTACAAGGGTAGTGTGACAATGGTGAGGTCTGCAGTGGGAGTGACAGATGTGTTTAAATTGGTGG